>NW_026249811.1:0-89750 GCF_019703515.2 Myxocyprinus asiaticus
AATTCCATTGTAGGCAAGAACTACTATCAGGATATTGATGAATACAACACTGGACAGCCTTTTGAGACCCTGTCTATGAAATGATAAGGGATATGGGATAGTTATATTTTGAAGAGGACATGCCTTTTAGAAATGTACCTCACAGCAATCTGGCAGTCACCGTGTGGAATTGTGGAAAGACATTTTGGAAGCTAGACATAATTCTTGGAATTGCATGTAGTTCCATTGCATGCAAGAACTACCTTAAGGTTATTGATGAATACAACACTGGACAGCCTTTCGAGACCCAGTCTATGAAATGAGAAGGGAAATGGGAAGTTATATTTTGAAGAGGACATGACCTTTGAGAAATGTACCTCACAGCAATCTGGCAGTCACCATGTGGAATTGTGGAAAGACATTTTGGAAGCTAGACATAATTCTTGGAATTGCATGTAGTTCCATTGCATGCAAGAACTACCTTAAGGTTATTGATAAATACAACACTGGACAGCCTTTCGAGACCCAGTCTATGAAATGAGAAGGGAAATGGGAAGTTATATTTTGAAGAGGACATGCCTTTTAGAAATGTACCTCACAGCAATCTGGCAGTCACCATGTGGTATTTTGGAAAGACCTTTTGGAAGCTAGACATAATTCTTGGAATTGCATGTAATTCCATTGTAGGCAAGAACTACTATCAGGATATTGATGAATACAACACTGGACAGCCTTTTGAGACCCTGTCTATGAAATGATAAGGGATATGGGATAGTTATATTTTGAAGAGGACATGCCTTTTAGAAATGTACCTCACAGCAATCTGGCAGTCACCATGTGGTATTTTGGAAAGACCTTTTGGAAGCTAGACATAATTCTTGGAATTGCATGTAATTCCATTGTAGGCAAGAACTACTATCAGGATATTGATGAATACAACACTGGACAGCCTTTTGAGACCCTGTCTATGAAATGATAAGGGATATGGGATAGTTATATTTTGAAGAGGACATGCCTTTTAGAAATGTACCTCACAGCAATCTGGCAGTCACCGTGTGGAATTGTGGAAAGACATTTTGGAAGCTAGACATAATTCTTGGAATTGCATGTAGTTCCATTGCATGCAAGAACTACCTTAAGGTTATTGATGAATACAACACTGGACAGCCTTTCGAGACCCAGTCTATGAAATGAGAAGGGAAATGGGAAGTTATATTTTGAAGAGGACATGCCTTTTAGAAATGTACCTCACAGCAATCTGGCAGTCACCGTGTGGAATTGTGGAAAGACATTTTGGAAGCTAGACATAATTCTTGGAATTGCATGTAATTCCATTGTAGGCAAGAACTACTATCAGGATATTGATAAATACAACACTGGACAGCCTTTCGAGACCCAGTCTATGAAATGAGAAGGGAAATGGGAAGTTATATTTTGAAGAGGACATGCCTTTTAGAAATGTACCTCACAGCAATCTGGCAGTCACCATGTGGAATTGTGGAAAGACATTTTGGAAGCTAGACATAATTCTTGGAATTGCATGTAATTCCATTGTAGGCAAGAACTACTATCAGGATATTGATGAATACAACACTGGACAGCCTTTTGAGACCCTGTCTATGAAATGATAAGGGATATGGGATAGTTATATTTTGAAGAGGACATGCCTTTTAGAAATGTACCTCACAGCAATCTGGCAGTCACCGTGTGGAATTGTGGAAAGACATTTTGGAAGCTAGACATAATTCTTGGAATTGCATGTAGTTCCATTGCATGCAAGAACTACTATCAGGATATTGATAAATACAACACTGGACAGCCTTTCGAGACCCAGTCTATGAAATGAGAAGGGAAATGGGAAGTTATATTTTGAAGAGGACATGCCTTTTAGAAATGTACCTCACAGCAATCTGGCAGTCACCATGTGGAATTGTGGAAAGACATTTTGGAAGCTAGACATAATTCTTGGAATTGCATGTAGTTCCATTGCATGCAAGAACTACCTTAAGGTTATTGATAAATACAACACTGGACAGCCTTTTGAGACCCAGTTTATGAAATGATAAGGGATATGGGATAGTTATATTTTGAAGAGGACATGCCTTTTAGAAATGTACCTCACAGCAATCTGGCAGTCACCGTGTGGAATTGTGGAAAGACATTTTGGAAGCTAGACATAATTCTTGGAATTGCATGTAGTTCCATTGCATGCAAGAACTACTATCAGGATATTGATAAATAGAACACTGGACAGCCTTTCGAGACCCAGTCTATGAAATGAGAAGGGAAATGGGAAGTTAAATTTTGAAAAGAACAGACCTTTGAGAAATGTAAATAACAGCAATCTGGCAGTCACCATGTGGAATTGTGGAAAGACATTTTGGAAGCTAGACATAATTCTTGGAATTGCATGTAGTTCCATTGCATGCAAGAACTACCTTAAGGTTATTGATAAATACAACACTGGACAGCCTTTTGAGACCCAGTTTATGAAATGATAAGGGATATGGGATAGTTATATTTTGAAGAGGACATGCCTTTTAGAAATGTACCTCACAGCAATCTGGCAGTCACCGTGTGGAATTGTGGAAAGACATTTTGGAAGCTAAACATAATTCTTGGAATTGTGTGTAGTTCCATTTGCAGGCAAAAACTACCTTTTAGGTCATTCATAAATTCAACACTCTACAGCCTTTCGAGACCCAGTCTATGAAATGATAAGGGATATGGGATAGTTATATTTTGAAGAGGACATGCCTTTTAGAAATGTACCTCACAGCAATCTGGCAGTCACCGTGTGGAATTGTGGAAAGACATTTTGGAAGCTAGACATAATTCTTGGAATTGCATGTAATTCCATTGTAGGCAAGAACTACTATCAGGATATTGATGAATACAACACTGGACAGCCTTTTGAGACCCTGTCTATGAAATGATAAGGGATATGGGATAGTTATATTTTGAAGAGGACATGCCTTTTAGAAATGTACCTCACAGCAATCTGGCAGTCACCGTGTGGAATTGTGGAAAGACATTTTGGAAGCTAGACATAATTCTTGGAATTGCATGTAATTCCATTGTAGGCAAGAACTACTATCAGGATATTGATGAATACAACACTGGACAGCCTTTTGAGACCCTGTCTATGAAATGATAAGGGATATGGGATAGTTATATTTTGAAGAGGACATGCCTTTTAGAAATGTACCTCACAGCAATCTGGCAGTCACCGTGTGGAATTGTGGAAAGACATTTTGGAAGCTAGACATAATTCTTGGAATTGCATGTAGTTCCATTGCATGCAAGAACTACCTTAAGGTTATTGATAAATACAACACTGGACAGCCTTTCGAGACCCAGTCTATGAAATGAGAAGGGAAATGGGAAGTTATATTTTGAAGAGGACATGCCTTTTAGAAATGTACCTCACAGCAATCTGGCAGTCACCATGTGGTATTTTGGAAAGACCTTTTGGAAGCTAGACATAATTCTTGGAATTGCATGTAATTCCATTGTAGGCAAGAACTACTATCAGGATATTGATGAATACAACACTGGACAGCCTTTTGAGACCCTGTCTATGAAATGATAAGGGATATGGGATAGTTATATTTTGAAGAGGACATGCCTTTTAGAAATGTACCTCACAGCAATCTGGCAGTCACCATGTGGTATTTTGGAAAGACATTTTGGAAGCTAGACATAATTCTTGGAATTGCATGTAATTCCATTGTAGGCAAGAACTACTATCAGGATATTGATGAATACAACACTGGACAGCCTTTTGAGACCCTGTCTATGAAATGATAAGGGATATGGGATAGTTATATTTTGAAGAGGACATGCCTTTTAGAAATGTACCTCACAGCAATCTGGCAGTCACCATGTGGTATTTTGGAAAGACCTTTTGGAAGCTAGACATAATTCTTGGAATTGCATGTAATTCCATTGTAGGCAAGAACTACTATCAGGATATTGATGAATACAACACTGGACAGCCTTTTGAGACCCTGTCTATGAAATGATAAGGGATATGGGATAGTTATATTTTGAAGAGGACATGCCTTTTAGAAATGTACCTCACAGCAATCTGGCAGTCACCGTGTGGAATTGTGGAAAGACATTTTGGAAGCTAGACATAATTCTTGGAATTGCATGTAATTCCATTGTAGGCAAGAACTACTATCAGGATATTGATGAATACAACACTGGACAGCCTTTTGAGACCCTGTCTATGAAATGATAAGGGATATGGGATAGTTATATTTTGAAGAGGACATGCCTTTTAGAAATGTACCTCACAGCAATCTGGCAGTCACCGTGTGGAATTGTGGAAAGACATTTTGGAAGCTAGACATAATTCTTGGAATTGCATGTAATTCCATTGTAGGCAAGAACTACTATCAGGATATTGATGAATACAACACTGGACAGCCTTTTGAGACCCTGTCTATGAAATGATAAGGGATATGGGATAGTTATATTTTGAAGAGGACATGCCTTTTAGAAATGTACCTCACAGCAATCTGGCAGTCACCATGTGGAATTGTGGAAAGACATTTTGGAAGCTAGACATAATTCTTGGAATTGCATGTAATTCCATTGTAGGCAAGAACTACTATCAGGATATTGATGAATACAACACTGGACAGCCTTTTGAGACCCTGTCTATGAAATGATAAGGGATATGGGATAGTTATATTTTGAAGAGGACATGCCTTTTAGAAATGTACCTCACAGCAATCTGGCAGTCACCGTGTGGAATTGTGGAAAGACATTTTGGAAGCTAGACATAATTCTTGGAATTGCATGTAATTCCATTGTAGGCAAGAACTACTATCAGGATATTGATGAATACAACACTGGACAGCCTTTTGAGACCCTGTCTATGAAATGATAAGGGATATGGGATAGTTATATTTTGAACAGGACATGCCTTTTAGAAATGTACCTCACAGCAATCTGGCAGTCACCGTGTGGAATTGTGGAAAGACATTTTGGAAGCTAGACATAATTCTTGGAATTGCATGTAGTTCCATTGCATGCAAGAAGTACCTTAAGGCTTATTGATGAATACAACACTGGACAGCCTTTCGAGACCCAGTCTATGAAATGAGAAGGGAAATGGCAAGTTAAATATTGAAAAGAACAGACCTTTGAGAAATGTAAATAACAGCAATCTGGCAGTCACCATGTGGAATTGTGGAAAGACATTTTGGAAGCTAGACATAATTCTTGGAATTGCATGTAGTTCCATTGCATGCAAGAACTACCTTAAGGTTATTGATAAATACAACACTGGACAGCCTTTCGAGACCCAGTCTATGAAATGAGAAGGGAAATGGGAAGTTATATTTTGAAGAGGACATGCCTTTTAGAAATGTACCTCACAGCAATCTGGCAGTCACCATGTGGTATTTTGGAAAGACCTTTTGGAAGCTAGACATAATTCTTGGAATTGCATGTAATTCCATTGTAGGCAAGAACTACTATCAGGATATTGATGAATACAACACTGGACAGCCTTTTGAGACCCTGTCTATGAAATGATAAGGGATATGGGATAGTTATATTTTGAAGAGGACATGCCTTTTAGAAATGTACCTCACAGCAATCTGGCAGTCACCATGTGGTATTTTGGAAAGACCTTTTGGAAGCTAGACATAATTCTTGGAATTGCATGTAATTCCATTGTAGGCAAGAACTACTATCAGGATATTGATGAATACAACACTGGACAGCCTTTTGAGACCCTGTCTATGAAATGATAAGGGATATGGGATAGTTATATTTTGAAGAGGACATGCCTTTTAGAAATGTACCTCACAGCAATCTGGCAGTCACCATGTGGAATTGTGGAAAGACATTTTGGAAGCTAGACATAATTCTTGGAATTGCATGTAATTCCATTGTAGGCAAGAACTACTATCAGGATATTGATGAATACAACACTGGACAGCCTTTTGAGACCCTGTCTATGAAATGATAAGGGATATGGGATAGTTATATTTTGAAGAGGACATGCCTTTTAGAAATGTACCTCACAGCAATCTGGCAGTCACCGTGTGGAATTGTGGAAAGACATTTTGGAAGCTAGACATAATTCTTGGAATTGCATGTAATTCCATTGTAGGCAAGAACTACTATCAGGATATTGATGAATACAACACTGGACAGCCTTTTGAGACCCTGTCTATGAAATGATAAGGGATATGGGATAGTTATATTTTGAAGAGGACATGCCTTTTAGAAATGTACCTCACAGCAATCTGGCAGTCACCATGTGGAATTGTGGAAAGACATTTTGGAAGCTAGACATAATTCTTGGAATTGCATGTAATTCCATTGTAGGCAAGAACTACTATCAGGATATTGATGAATACAACACTGGACAGCCTTTTGAGACCCTGTCTATGAAATGATAAGGGATATGGGATAGTTATATTTTGAAGAGGACATGCCTTTTAGAAATGTACCTCACAGCAATCTGGCAGTCACCGTGTGGAATTGTGGAAAGACATTTTGGAAGCTAGACATAATTCTTGGAATTGCATGTAATTCCATTGTAGGCAAGAACTACTATCAGGATATTGATGAATACAACACTGGACAGCCTTTTGAGACCCTGTCTATGAAATGATAAGGGATATGGGATAGTTATATTTTGAAGAGGACATGCCTTTTAGAAATGTACCTCACAGCAATCTGGCAGTCACCGTGTGGAATTGTGGAAAGACATTTTGGAAGCTAGACATAATTCTTGGAATTGCATGTAGTTCCATTGCATGCAAGAACTACCTTAAGGCTTTTGATGAATACAACACTGGACAGCCTTTCGAGACCCAGTCTATGAAATGAGAAGGGAAATGGCAAGTTAAATTTTGAAAAGAACAGACCTTTGAGAAATGTAAATAACAGCAATCTGGCAGTCACCATGTGGAATTGTGGAAAGACATTTTGGAAGCTAGACATAATTCTTGGAATTGCATGTAATTCCATTGTAGGCAAGAACTACTATCAGGATATTGATGAATACAACACTGGACAGCCTTTCGAGACCCAGTCTATGAAATGAGAAGGGAAATGGGAAGTTATATTTTGAAGAGGACATGCCTTTTAGAAATGTACCTCACAGCAATCTGGCAGTCACCATGTGGTATTTTGGAAAGACCTTTTGGAAGCTAGACATAATTCTTGGAATTGCATGTAATTCCATTGTAGGCAAGAACTACTATCAGGATATTGATGAATACAACACTGGACAGCCTTTTGAGACCCTGTCTATGAAATGATAAGGGATATGGGATAGTTATATTTTGAAGAGGACATGCCTTTTAGAAATGTACCTCACAGCAATCTGGCAGTCACCATGTGGTATTTTGGAAAGACCTTTTGGAAGCTAGACATAATTCTTGGAATTGCATGTAATTCCATTGTAGGCAAGAACTACTATCAGGATATTGATGAATACAACACTGGACAGCCTTTTGAGACCCTGTTTATGAAATGATAAGGGATATGGGATAGTTATATTTTGAAGAGGACATGCCTTTTAGAAATGTACCTCACAGCAATCTGGCAGTCACCATGTGGTATTTTGGAAAGACCTTTTGGAAGCTAGACATAATTCTTGGAATTGCATGTAATTCCATTGTAGGCAAGAACTACTATCAGGATATTGATGAATACAACACTGGACAGCCTTTTGAGACCCTGTCTATGAAATGATAAGGGATATGGGATAGTTATATTTTGAAGAGGACATGCCTTTTAGAAATGTACCTCACAGCAATCTGGCAGTCACCGTGTGGAATTGTGGAAAGACATTTTGGAAGCTAGACATAATTCTTGGAATTGCATGTAATTCCATTGTAGGCAAGAACTACTATCAGGATATTGATGAATACAACACTGGACAGCCTTTTGAGACCCTGTCTATGAAATGATAAGGGATATGGGATAGTTATATTTTGAAGAGGACATGCCTTTTAGAAATGTACCTCACAGCAATCTGGCAGTCACCGTGTGGAATTGTGGAAAGACATTTTGGAAGCTAGACATAATTCTTGGAATTGCATGTAATTCCATTGTAGGCAAGAACTACTATCAGGATATTGATGAATACAACACTGGACAGCCTTTTGAGACCCTGTCTATGAAATGATAAGGGATATGGGATAGTTATATTTTGAAGAGGACATGCCTTTTAGAAATGTACCTCACAGCAATCTGGCAGTCACCATGTGGAATTGTGGAAAGACATTTTGGAAGCTAGACATAATTCTTGGAATTGCATGTAATTCCATTGTAGGCAAGAACTACTATCAGGATATTGATGAATACAACACTGGACAGCCTTTTGAGACCCTGTCTATGAAATGATAAGGGATATGGGATAGTTATATTTTGAAGAGGACATGCCTTTTAGAAATGTACCTCACAGCAATCTGGCAGTCACCGTGTGGAATTGTGGAAAGACATTTTGGAAGCTAGACATAATTCTTGGAATTGCATGTAATTCCATTGTAGGCAAGAACTACTATCAGGATATTGATGAATACAACACTGGACAGCCTTTTGAGACCCTGTCTATGAAATGATAAGGGATATGGGATAGTTATATTTTGAAGAGGACATGCCTTTTAGAAATGTACCTCACAGCAATCTGGCAGTCACCGTGTGGAATTGTGGAAAGACATTTTGGAAGCTAGACATAATTCTTGGAATTGCATGTAGTTCCATTGCATGCAAGAACTACCTTAAGGCTATTGATGAATACAACACTGGACAGCCTTTCGAGACCCAGTCTATGAAATGAGAAGGGAAATGGCAAGTTAAATTTTGAAAAGAACATGACCTTTGAGAAATGTACCTCACAGCAATCTGGCAGTCACCATGTGGAATTTTGGAAAGACCTTTTGGAAGCTAGACATAATTCTTGGAATTGCATGTAATTCCATTGTAGGCAAGAACTACTATCAGGATATTGATGAATACAACACTGGACAGCCTTTTGAGACCCTGTCTATGAAATGATAAGGGATATGGGATAGTTATATTTTGAAGAGGACATGCCTTTTAGAAATGTACCTCACAGCAATCTGGCAGTCACCATGTGGAATTGTGGAAAGACATTTTGGAAGCTAGACATAATTCTTGGAATTGCATGTAATTCCATTGTAGGCAAGAACTACTATCAGGATATTGATGAATACAACACTTGACAGCCTTTTGAGACCCTGTTTATGAAATGATAAGGGATATGGGATAGTTATATTTTGAAGAGGACATGCCTTTTAGAAATGTACCTCACAGCAATCTGGCAGTCACCATGTGGTATTTAGGAAAGACCTTTTGGAAGCTAGACATAATTCTTGGAATTGCATGTAATTCCATTGTAGGCAAGAACTACTATCTGGATATTGATGAATACAACACTGGACAGCCTTTTGAGACCCTGTCTATGAAATGATAAGGGATATGGGATAGTTATATTTTGAAGAGGACATGCCTTTTAGAAATGTACCTCACAGCAATCTGGCAGTCACCGTGTGGAATTGTGGAAAGACATTTTGGAAGCTAGACATAATTCTTGGAATTGCATGTAATTCCATTGTAGGCAAGAACTACTATCAGGATATTGATGAATACAACACTGGACAGTCTTTTGAGACCCTGTCTATGAAATGATAAGGGATATGGGATAGTTATATTTTGAAGAGGACATGCCTTTTAGAAATGTACCTCACAGCAATCTGGCAGTCACCATGTGGAATTGTGGAAAGACATTTTGGAAGCTAGACATAATTCTTGGAATTGCATGTAATTCCATTGTAGGCAAGAACTACTATCAGGATATTGATGAATACAACACTGGACAGCCTTTTGAGACCCTGTCTATGAAATGATAAGGGATATGGGATAGTTATATTTTGAAGAGGACATGCCTTTTAGAAATGTACCTCACAGCAATCTGGCAGTCACCATGTGGAATTGTGGAAAGACATTTTGGAAGCTAGACATAATTCTTGGAATTGCATGTAATTCCATTGTAGGCAAGAACTACTATCAGGATATTGATGAATACAACACTGGACAGCCTTTTGAGACCCTGTCTATGAAATGATAAGGGATATGGGATAGTTATATTTTGAAGAGGACATGCCTTTTAGAAATGTACCTCACAGCAATCTGGCAGTCACCGTGTGGAATTGTGGAAAGACATTTTGGAAGCTAGACATAATTCTTGGAATTGCATGTAATTCCATTGTAGGCAAGAACTACTATCAGGATATTGATGAATACAACACTGGACAGCCTTTTGAGACCCTGTCTATGAAATGATAAGGGATATGGGATAGTTATATTTTGAAGAGGACATGCCTTTTAGAAATGTACCTCACAGCAATCTGGCAGTCACTGTGTGGAATTGTGGAAAGACATTTTGGAAGCTAGACATAATTCTTGGAATTGCATGTAGTTCCATTGCATGCAAGAACTACCTTAAGGTTATTGATAAATACAACACTGGACAGCCTTTTGAGACCCAGTTTATGAAATGATAAGGGATATGGGAAGTTAAATATTGAAAAGAACAGACCTTTGAGAAATGTAAATAACAGCAATCTGGCAGTCACCATGTGGAATTGTGGAAAGACATTTTGGAAGCTAGACATAATTCTTGGAATTGCATGTAATTCCATTGCATGGCAAGAACTACCTATAAGGTTATTGATAAATACAACACTGGACAGCCTTTCGAGACCCAGTCTATGAAATGAGAAGGGAAATGGGAAGTTATATTTTGAAGAGGACATGCCTTTTAGAAATGTACCTCACAGCAATCTGGCAGTCACCATGTGGTATTTTGGAAAGACCTTTTGGAAGCTAGACATAATTCTTGGAATTGCATGTAATTCCATTGTAGGCAAGAACTACTATCAGGATATTGATGAATACAACACTGGACAGCCTTTTGAGACCCTGTCTATGAAATGATAAGGGATATGGGATAGTTATATTTTGAAGAGGACATGCCTTTTAGAAATGTACCTCACAGCAATCTGGCAGTCACCATGTGGTATTTTGGAAAGACCTTTTGGAAGCTAGACATAATTCTTGGAATTGCATGTAATTCCATTGTAGGCAAGAACTACTATCAGGATATTGATGAATACAACACTGGACAGCCTTTTGAGACCCTGTTTATGAAATGATAAGGGATATGGGATAGTTATATTTTGAAGAGGACATGCCTTTTAGAAATGTACCTCACAGCAATCTGGCAGTCACCATGTGGTATTTTGGAAAGACCTTTTGGAAGCTAGACATAATTCTTGGAATTGCATGTAATTCCATTGTAGGCAAGAACTACTATCAGGATATTGATGAATACAACACTGGACAGCCTTTTGAGACCCTGTCTATGAAATGATAAGGGATATGGGATAGTTATATTTTGAAGAGGACATGCCTTTTAGAAATGTACCTCACAGCAATCTGGCAGTCACCGTGTGGAATTGTGGAAAGACATTTTGGAAGCTAGACATAATTCTTGGAATTGCATGTAATTCCATTGTAGGCAAGAACTACTATCAGGATATTGATGAATACAACACTGGACAGCCTTTTGAGACCCTGTCTATGAAATGATAAGGGATATGGGATAGTTATATTTTGAAGAGGACATGCCTTTTAGAAATGTACCTCACAGCAATCTGGCAGTCACCGTGTGGAATTGTGGAAAGACATTTTGGAAGCTAGACATAATTCTTGGAATTGCATGTAATTCCATTGTAGGCAAGAACTACTATCAGGATATTGATGAATACAACACTGGACAGCCTTTTGAGACCCTGTCTATGAAATGATAAGGGATATGGGATAGTTATATTTTGAAGAGGACATGCCTTTTAGAAATGTACCTCACAGCAATCTGGCAGTCACCATGTGGTATTTTGGAAAGACCTTTTGGAAGCTAGACATAATTCTTGGAATTGCATGTAATTCCATTGTAGGCAAGAACTACTATCAGGATATTGATGAATACAACACTGGACAGCCTTTTGAGACCCTGTCTATGAAATGATAAGGGATATGGGATAGTTATATTTTGAAGAGGACATGCCTTTTAGAAATGTACCTCACAGCAATCTGGCAGTCACCATGTGGTATTTTGGAAAGACCTTTTGGAAGCTAGACATAATTCTTGGAATTGCATGTAATTCCATTGTAGGCAAGAACTACTATCAGGATATTGATGAATACAACACTGGACAGCCTTTTGAGACCCTGTCTATGAAATGATAAGGGATATGGGATAGTTATATTTTGAAGAGGACATGCCTTTTAGAAATGTACCTCACAGCAATCTGGCAGTCACCGTGTGGAATTGTGGAAAGACATTTTGGAAGCTAGACATAATTCTTGGAATTGCATGTAATTCCATTGTAGGCAAGAACTACTATCAGGATATTGATGAATACAACACTGGACAGCCTTTTGAGACCCTGTCTATGAAATGATAAGGGATATGGGATAGTTATATTTTGAAGAGGACATGCCTTTTAGAAATGTACCTCACAGCAATCTGGCAGTCACCGTGTGGAATTGTGGAAAGACATTTTGGAAGCTAGACATAATTCTTGGAATTGCATGTAATTCCATTGTAGGCAAGAACTACTATCAGGATATTGATGAATACAACACTGGACAGCCTTTTGAGACCCTGTCTATGAAATGATAAGGGATATGGGATAGTTATATTTTGAAGAGGACATGCCTTTTAGAAATGTACCTCACAGCAATCTGGCAGTCACCATGTGGAATTGTGGAAAGACATTTTGGAAGCTAGACATAATTCTTGGAATTGCATGTAATTCCATTGTAGGCAAGAACTACTATCAGGATATTGATGAATACAACACTGGACAGCCTTTTGAGACCCTGTCTATGAAATGATAAGGGATATGGGATAGTTATATTTTGAAGAGGACATGCCTTTTAGAAATGTACCTCACAGCAATCTGGCAGTCACCGTGTGGAATTGTGGAAAGACATTTTGGAAGCTAGACATAATTCTTGGAATTGCATGTAATTCCATTGTAGGCAAGAACTACTATCAGGATATTGATGAATACAACACTGGACAGCCTTTTGAGACCCTGTCTATGAAATGATAAGTGATATGGGATAGTTATATTTTGAAGAGGACATGCCTTTTAGAAATGTAACTCACAGCAATCTGGCAGTCACCGTGTGGAATTGTGGAAAGACATTTTGGAAGCTAGACATAATTCTTGGAATTGCATGTAGTTCCATTGCATGCAAGAAGTACCTTAAGGCTTTTGATGAATACAACACTGGACAGCCTTTCGAGACCCAGTCTATGAAATGAGAAGGGAAATGGCAAGTTAAATATTGAAAAGAACAGACCTTTGAGAAATGTAAATAACAGCAATCTGGCAGTCACCATGTGGAATTGTGGAAAGACATTTTGGAAGCTAGACATAATTCTTGGAATTGCATGTAATTCCATTGCATGCAAGAACTACCTTAAGGTTATTGATAAATACAACACTGGACAGCCTTTCGAGACCCAGTCTATGAAATGAGAAGGGAAATGGGAAGTTATATTTTGAAGAGGACATGCCTTTTAGAAATGTACCTCACAGCAATCTGGCAGTCACCATGTGGTATTTTGGAAAGACCTTTTGGAAGCTAGACATAATTCTTGGAATTGCATGTAATTCCATTGTAGGCAAGAACTACTATCAGGATATTGATGAATACAACACTGGACAGCCTTTTGAGACCCTGTCTATGAAATGATAAGGGATATGGGATAGTTATATTTTGAAGAGGACATGCCTTTTAGAAATGTACCTCACAGCAATCTGGCAGTCACCATGTGGTATTTTGGAAAGACCTTTTGGAAGCTAGACATAATTCTTGGAATTGCATGTAATTCCATTGTAGGCAAGAACTACTATCAGGATATTGATGAATACAACACTGGACAGCCTTTTGAGACCCTGTCTATGAAATGATAAGGGATATGGGATAGTTATATTTTGAAGAGGACATGCCTTTTAGAAATGTACCTCACAGCAATCTGGCAGTCACCATGTGGTATTTTGGAAAGACCTTTTGGAAGCTAGACATAATTCTTGGAATTGCATGTAATTCCATTGTAGGCAAGAACTACTATCAGGATATTGATGAATACAACACTGGACAGCCTTTTGAGACCCTGTCTATGAAATGATAAGGGATATGGGATAGTTATATTTTGAAGAGGACATGCCTTTTAGAAATGTACCTCACAGCAATCTGGCAGTCACCATGTGGAATTGTGGAAAGACATTTTGGAAGCTAGACATAATTCTTGGAATTGCATGTAATTCCATTGTAGGCAAGAACTACTATCAGGATATTGATGAATACAACACTGGACAGCCTTTTGAGACCCTGTCTATGAAATGATAAGGGATATGGGATAGTTATATTTTGAAGAGGACATGCCTTTTAGAAATGTACCTCACAGCAATCTGGCAGTCACCGTGTGGAATTGTGGAAAGACATTTTGGAAGCTAGACATAATTCTTGGAATTGCATGTAATTCCATTGTAGGCAAGAACTACTATCAGGATATTGATGAATACAACACTGGACAGCCTTTTGAGACCCTGTCTATGAAATGATAAGGGATATGGGATAGTTATATTTTGAAGAGGACATGCCTTTTAGAAATGTACCTCACAGCAATCTGGCAGTCACCATGTGGAATTGTGGAAAGACATTTTGGAAGCTAGACATAATTCTTGGAATTGCATGTAATTCCATTGTAGGCAAGAACTACTATCAGGATATTGATGAATACAACACTGGACAGCCTTTTGAGACCCTGTCTATGAAATGATAAGGGATATGGGATAGTTATATTTTGAAGAGGACATGCCTTTTAGAAATGTACCTCACAGCAATCTGGCAGTCACCGTGTGGAATTGTGGAAAGACATTTTGGAAGCTAGACATAATTCTTGGAATTGCATGTAATTCCATTGTAGGCAAGAACTACTATCAGGATATTGATGAATACAACACTGGACAGCCTTTTGAGACCCTGTCTATGAAATGATAAGTGATATGGGATAGTTATATTTTGAAGAGGACATGCCTTTTAGAAATGTAACTCACAGCAATCTGGCAGTCACCGTGTGGAATTGTGGAAAGACATTTTGGAAGCTAGACATAATTCTTGGAATTGCATGTAGTTCCATTGCATGCAAGAACTACCTTAAGGCTTTTGATGAATACAACACTGGACAGCCTTTCGAGACCCAGTCTATGAAATGAGAAGGGAAATGGCAAGTTAAATATTGAAAAGAACAGACCTTTGAGAAATGTAAATAACAGCAATCTGGCAGTCACCATGTGGAATTGTGGAAAGACCTTTTGGAAGCTAGACATAATTCTTGGAATTGCATGTAATTCCATTGTAGGCAAGAACTACTATCAGGATATTGATGAATACAACACTGGACAGCCTTTTGAGACCCTGTCTATGAAATGATAAGGGATATGGGATAGTTATATTTTGAAGAGGACATGCCTTTTAGAAATGTACCTCACAGCAATCTGGCAGTCACCATGTGGTATTTTGGAAAGACCTTTTGGAAGCTAGACATAATTCTTGGAATTGCATGTAATTCCATTGTAGGCAAGAACTACTATCTGGATATTGATGAATACAACACTGGACAGCCTTTTGAGACCCTGTCTATGAAATGATAAGGGATATGGGATAGTTATATTTTGAAGAGGACATGCCTTTTAGAAATGTACCTCACAGCAATCTGGCAGTCACCATGTGGTATTTTGGAAAGACCTTTTGGAAGCTAGACATAATTCTTGGAATTGCATGTAATTCCATTGTAGGCAAGAACTACTATCAGGATATTGATGAATACAACACTGGACAGCCTTTTGAGACCCTGTCTATGAAATGATAAGGGATATGGGATAGTTATATTTTGAAGAGGACATGCCTTTTAGAAATGTACCTCACAGCAATCTGGCAGTCACCGTGTGGAATTGTGGAAAGACATTTTGGAAGCTAGACATAATTCTTGGAATTGCATGTAATTCCATTGTAGGCAAGAACTACTATCAGGATATTGATGAATACAACACTGGACAGCCTTTTGAGACCCTGTCTATGAAATGATAAGGGATATGGGATAGTTATATTTTGAAGAGGACATGCCTTTTAGAAATGTACCTCACAGCAATCTGGCAGTCACCATGTGGAATTGTGGAAAGACATTTTGGAAGCTAGACATAATTCTTGGAATTGCATGTAATTCCATTGTAGGCAAGAACTACTATCAGGATATTGATGAATACAACACTGGACAGCCTTTTGAGACCCTGTCTATGAAATGATAAGGGATATGGGATAGTTATATTTTGAAGAGGACATGCCTTTTAGAAATGTACCTCACAGCAATCTGGCAGTCACCGTGTGGAATTGTGGAAAGACATTTTGGAAGCTAGACATAATTCTTGGAATTGCATGTAATTCCATTGTAGGCAAGAACTACTATCAGGATATTGATGAATACAACACTGGACAGCCTTTTGAGACCCTGTCTATGAAATGATAAGGGATATGGGATAGTTATATTTTGAAGAGGACATGCCTTTTAGAAATGTACCTCACAGCAATCTGGCAGTCACCATGTGGAATTGTGGAAAGACATTTTGGAAGCTAGACATAATTCTTGGAATTGCATGTAATTCCATTGTAGGCAAGAACTACTATCAGGATATTGATGAATACAACACTGGACAGCCTTTTGAGACCCTGTCTATGAAATGATAAGGGATATGGGATAGTTATATTTTGAAGAGGACATGCCTTTTAGAAATGTACCTCACAGCAATCTGGCAGTCACCGTGTGGAATTTTGGAAAGACATTTTGGAAGCTAGACATAATTCTTGGAATTGCATGTAATTCCATTGTAGGCAAGAACTACTATCAGGATATTGATGAATACAACACTGGACAGCCTTTTGAGACCCTGTCTATGAAATGATAAGGGATATGGGATAGTTATATTTTGAAGAGGACATGCCTTTTAGAAATGTAACTCACAGCAATCTGGCAGTCACCGTGTGGAATTTGGAAAGACATTTTGGAAGCTAGACATAATTCTTGGAATTGCATGTAGTTCCATTGCATGCAAGAAGTACCTTAAGGCTTTTGATGAATACAACACTGGACAGCCTTTCGAGACCCAGTCTATGAAATGAGAAGGGAAATGGCAAGTTAAATATTGAAAAGAACAGACCTTTGAGAAATGTAAATAACAGCAATCTGGCAGTCACCATGTGGAATTGTGGAAAGACATTTTGGAAGCTAGACATAATTCTTGGAATTGCATGTAATTCCATTGTAGGCAAGAACTACCTATCAGGATATTGATGAATACAACACTGGACAGCCTTTTGAGACCCTGTCTATGAAATGATAAGGGATATGGGATAGTTATATTTTGAAGAGGACATGCCTTTTAGAAATGTACCTCACAGCAATCTGGCAGTCACCATGTGGTATTTAGGAAAGACCTTTTGGAAGCTAGACATAATTCTTGGAATTGCATGTAATTCCATTGTAGGCAAGAACTACTATCAGGATATTGATGAATACAACACTGGACAGCCTTTTGAGACCCTGTCTATGAAATGATAAGGGATATGGGATAGTTATATTTTGAAGAGGACATGCCTTTTAGAAATGTACCTCACAGCAATCTGGCAGTCACCATGTGGTATTTTGGAAAGACCTTTTGGAAGCTAGACATAATTCTTGGAATTGCATGTAATTCCATTGTAGGCAAGAACTACTATCAGGATATTGATGAATACAACACTGGACAGCCTTTTGAGACCCTGTCTATGAAATGATAAGGGATATGGGATAGTTATATTTTGAAGAGGACATGCCTTTTAGAAATGTACCTCACAGCAATCTGGCAGTCACCGTGTGGAATTGTGGAAAGACATTTTGGAAGCTAGACATAATTCTTGGAATTGCATGTAATTCCATTGTAGGCAAGAACTACTATCAGGATATTGATGAATACAACACTGGACAGCCTTTTGAGACCCTGTCTATGAAATGATAAGGGATATGGGATAGTTATATTTTGAAGAGGACATGCCTTTTAGAAATGTACCTCACAGCAATCTGGCAGTCACCGTGTGGAATTGTGGAAAGACATTTTGGAAGCTAGACATAATTCTTGGAATTGCATGTAATTCCATTGTAGGCAAGAACTACTATCAGGATATTGATGAATACAACACTGGACAGCCTTTTGAGACCCTGTCTATGAAATGATAAGGGATATGGGATAGTTATATTTTGAAGAGGACATGCCTTTTAGAAATGTACCTCACAGCAATCTGGCAGTCACCGTGTGGAATTGTGGAAAGACATTTTGGAAGCTAGACATAATTCTTGGAATTGCATGTAGTTCCATTGCATGCAAGAAGTACCTTAAGGCTTTTGATGAATACAACACTGGACAGCCTTTCGAGACCCAGTCTATGAAATGAGAAGGGAAATGGCAAGTTAAATTTTGAAAAGAACAGACCTTTGAGAAATGTAAATAACAGCAATCTGGCAGTCACCATGTGGAATTGTGGAAAGACATTTTGGAAGCTAGACATAATTCTTGGAATTGCATGTAATTCCATTGTAGGCAAGAACTACTATCAGGATATTGATGAATACAACACTGGACAGCCTTTTGAGACCCTGTCTATGAAATGATAAGGGATATGGGATAGTTATATTTTGAAGAGGACATGCCTTTTAGAAATGTACCTCACAGCAATCTGGCAGTCACCGTGTGGAATTGTGGAAAGACATTTTGGAAGCTAGACATAATTCTTGGAATTGCATGTAATTCCATTGTAGGCAAGAACTACTATCAGGATATTGATGAATACAACACTGGACAGCCTTTTGAGACCCTGTCTATGAAATGATAAGTGATATGGGATAGTTATATTTTGAAGAGGACATGCCTTTTAGAAATGTACCTCACAGCAATCTGGCAGTCACCGTGTGGAATTGTGGAAAGACATTTTGGAAGCTAGACATAATTCTTGGAATTGCATGTAGTTCCATTGCATGCAAGAAGTACCTTAAGGCTTTTGATGAATACAACACTGGACAGCCTTTCGAGACCCAGTCTATGAAATGAGAAGGGAAATGGCAAGTTAAATATTGAAAAGAACAGACCTTTGAGAAATGTAAATAACAGCAATCTGGCAGTCACCATGTGGAATTGTGGAAAGACATTTTGGAAGCTAGACATAATTCTTGGAATTGCATGTAATTCCATTGTAGGCAAGAACTACCTTAAGGTTATTGATAAATACAACACTGGACAGCCTTTCGAGACCCAGTCTATGAAATGAGAAGGGAAATGGGAAGTTATATTTTGAAGAGGACATGCCTTTTAGAAATGTACCTCACAGCAATCTGGCAGTCACCATGTGGTATTTTGGAAAGACCTTTTGGAAGCTAGACATAATTCTTGGAATTGCATGTAATTCCATTGTAGGCAAGAACTACTATCAGGATATTGATGAATACAACACTGGACAGCCTTTTGAGACCCTGTCTATGAAATGATAAGGGATATGGGATAGTTATATTTTGAAGAGGACATGCCTTTTAGAAATGTACCTCACAGCAATCTGGCAGTCACCATGTGGTATTTTGGAAAGACCTTTTGGAAGCTAGACATAATTCTTGGAATTGCATGTAATTCCATTGTAGGCAAGAACTACTATCAGGATATTGATGAATACAACACTGGACAGCCTTTTGAGACCCTGTCTATGAAATGATAAGGGATATGGGATAGTTATATTTTGAAGAGGACATGCCTTTTAGAAATGTACCTCACAGCAATCTGGCAGTCACCATGTGGTATTTTGGAAAGACCTTTTGGAAGCTAGACATAATTCTTGGAATTGCATGTAGTTCCATTGCATGCAAGAACTACCTTAAGGCTTTTGATGAATACAACACTGGACAGCCTTTCGAGACCCAGTCTATGAAATGAGAAGGGAAATGGCAAGTTAAATTTTGAAAAGAACAGACCTTTGAGAAATGTACCTCACAGCAATCTGGCAGTCACCATGTGGAATTGTGGAAAGACATTTTGGAAGCTAGACATAATTCTTGGAATTGCATGTAGTTCCATTGCATGCAAGAACTACCTTAAGGTTATTGATAAATACAACACTGGACAGCCTTTCGAGACCCAGTCTATGAAATGAGAAGGGAAATGGGAAGTTATATTTTGAAGAGGACATGCCTTTTAGAAATGTACATCACAGCAATCTGGCAGTCACCATGTGGTATTTTGGAAAGACCTTTTGGAAGCTAGACATAATTCTTGGAATTGCATGTAGTTCCATTGCATGCAAGAACTACCTATAAGGTTATTGATAAATACAACACTGGACAGCCTTTCGAGACCCTGTCTATGAAATGATAAGGGATATGGGATAGTTATATTTTGAAGAGGACATGCCTTTTAGAAATGTACCTCACAGCAATCTGGCAGTCACCATGTGGTATTTTGGAAAGACATTTTGGAAGCTAGACATAATTCTTGGAATTGCATGTAGTTCCATTGCATGCAAGAACTACTATTAAGGTTATTGATAAATACAACACTGGACAGCCTTTCGAGACCCAGTCTATGAAATGAGAAGGGAAATGGGAAGTTATATTTTGAAGAGGACATGCCTTTTAGAAATGTACCTCACAGCAATCTGGCAGTCACCATGTGGAATTGTGGAAAGACATTTTGGAAGCTAGACATAATTCTTGGAATTGCATGTAGTTCCATTGCATGCAAGAACTACCTTAAGGTTATTGATAAATACAACACTGGACAGCCTTTCGAGACCCAGTCTATGAAATGAGAAGGGAAATGGGAAGTTATATTTTGAAGAGGACATGCCTTTTAGAAATGTACCTCACAGCAATCTGGCAGTCACCATGTGGTATTTTGGAAAGACATTTTGGAAGCTAGACATAATTCTTGGAATTGCATGTAATTCCATTGTAGGCAAGAACTACTATCAGGATATTGATGAATACAAAACTGGACAGCCTTTCGAGACCCTGTCTATGAAATGATAAGGGATATGGGAAGTTATATTTTGAAGAGGACATGCCTTTTAGAAATGTACCTCACAGCAATCTGGCAGTCACCATGTGGTATTTTGGAAAGACATTTTGGAAGCTAGACATAATTCTTGGAATTGCATGTAGTTCCATTGCATGCAAGAACTACCTTAAGGTTATTGATAAATACAACACTGGACAGCCTTTCGAGACCCAGTCTATGAAATGAGAAGGGAAATGGGAAGTTATATTTTGAAGAGGACATGCCTTTTAGAAATGTACCTCACAGCAATCTGGCAGTCACCATGTGGTATTTTGGAAAGACCTTTTGGAAGCTAGACATAATTCTTGGAATTGCATGTAATTCCATTGTAGGCAAGAACTACTATCAGGATATTGATAAATACAACACTGGACAGCCTTTTGAGACCCTGTCTATGAAATGATAAGGGATATGGGATAGTTATATTTTGAAGAGGACATGCCTTTTACAAATGTACCTCACAGCAATCTGGCAGTCACCATGTGGTATTTTGGAAAGACCTTTTGGAAGCTAGACATAATTCTTGGAATTGCATGTAATTCCATTGTAGGCAAGAACTACTATCTGGATATTGATGAATACAACACTGGACAGCCTTTTGAGACCCTGTCTATGAAATGATAAGGGATATGGGATAGTTATATTTTGAAGAGGACATGCCTTTTAGAAATGTACCTCACAGCAATCTGGCAGTCACCATGCGGAATTGTGGAAAGACATTTTGGAAGCTAGACATAATTCTTGGAATTGCATTTAGTTCGATTGCATGCAAGAACTACCTGAAGGCTTTTGATGAATACAACACTGGACAGCCTTTCGAGACCCAGTCTATGAAATGAGAAGGGAAATGGGAAGTTATATTTTGAAGAGGACATGCCTTTTAGAAATGTACCTCACAGCAATCTGGCAGTCACCATGTGGTATTTTGGAAAGACTTTTTGGAAGCTAGACATAATTCTTGGAATTGCATGTAATTCCATTGTAGGCAAGAACTACTATCAGGATATTGATGAATACAACACTGGACAGCCTTTTGAGACCCTGTCTATGAAATGATAAGTGATATGGGATAGTTATATTTTGAAGAGGACATGCCTTTTAGAAATGTAACTCACAGCAATCTGGCAGTCACCGTGTGGAATTTTGGAAAGACATTTTGGAAGCTAGACATAATTCTTGGAATTGCATGTAGTTCCATTGCATGCAAGAACTACCTTAAGGCTTTTGATGAATACAACACTGGACAGCCTTTCGAGACCCAGTCTATGAAATGAGAAGGGAAATGGCAAGTTAAATTTTGAAAAGAACAGACCTTTGAGAAATGTAAATAACAGCAATCTGGCAGTCACCATGTGGAATTGTGGAAAGACATTTTGGAAGCTAGACATAATTCTTGGAATTGCATGTAGTTCCATTGCATGAAAGAACAACCTTAAGGTTATTGATAAATACAACACTGGACAGCCTTTCGAGACCCAGTCTATGAAATGAGAAGGGAAATGGGAAGTTATATTTTGAAGAGGACATGCCTTTTAGAAATGTACCTCACAGCAATCTGGCAGTCACCATGTGGTATTTTGGAAAGACCTTTTGGAAGCTAGACATAATTCTTGGAATTGCATGTAATTCCATTGTAGGCAAGAACTACTATCAGGATATTGATGAATACAACACTGGACAGCCTTTTGAGACCCTGTCTATGAAATGATAAGGGATATGGGATAGTTATATTTTGAAGAGGACATGCCTTTTAGAAATGTACCTCACAGCAATCTGGCAGTCACCATGTGGTATTTTGGAAAGACCTTTTGGAAGCTAGACATAATTCTTGGAATTGCATGTAATTCCATTGTAGGCAAGAAATACTATCAGGATATTGATGAATACAACACTGGACAGCCTTTTGAGACCCAGTTTATGAAATGATAAGGGATATGGGATAGTTATATTTTGAAGAGGACATGCCTTTTAGAAATGTACCTCACAGCAATCTGGCAGTCACCATGTGGAATTGTGGAAAGACATTTTGGAAGCTAGACATAATTCTTGGAATTGCATGTAGTTCCATTGCATGAAAGAACTACCTTAAGGTTATTGATAAATACAACACTGGACAGCCTTTCGAGACCCAGTCTATGAAATGAGAAGGGAAATGGCAAGTTATATTTTGAAGAGGACATGCCTTTTAGAAATGTACCTCACAGCAATCTGGCAGTCACCATGTGGTATTTTGGAAAGACCTTTTGGAAGCTAGACATAATTCTTGGAATTGCATGTAGTTCCATTGCATGCAAGAACTACCTTAAGGCTTTTGATGAATACAACACTGGACAGCCTTTCGAGACCCAGTCTATGAAATGAGAAGGGAAATGGGAAGTTATATTTTGAAGAGGACATGCCTTTTAGAAATGTACCTCACAGCAATCTGGCAGTCACCGTGTGGAATTGTGGAAAGACATTTTGGAAGCTAGACATAATTCTTGGAATTGCATGTAGTTCCATTGCATGAAAGAACTACCTTAAGGTTATTGATAAATACAACACTGGACAGCCTTTCGAGACCCAGTCTATGAAATGAGAAGGGAAATGGGAAGTTATATTTTGAAGAGGACATGCCTTTTAGAAATGTACCTCACAGCAATCTGGCAGTCACCATGTGGTATTTTGGAAAGACCTTTTGGAAGCTAGACATAATTCTTGGAATTGCATGTAATTCCATTGTAGGCAAGAACTACTATCAGGATATTGATGAATACAACACTTGACAGCCTTTCGAGACCCTGTCTATGAAATGATAAGGGATATGGGAAGTTATATTTTGAAGAGGACATGCCTTTTAGAAATGTACCTCACAGCAATCTGGCAGTCACCATGTGGAATTTTGGAAAGACATTTTGGAAGCTAGACATAATTCTTGGAATTGCATGTAGTTCCATTGCATGAAAGAACAACCTTAAGGTTATTGATAAATACAACACTGGACAGCCTTTCGAGACCCAGTCTATGAAATGAGAAGGGAAATGGGAAGTTATATTTTGAAGAGGACATGCCTTTTAGAAATGTACCTCACAGCAATCTGGCAGTCACCATGTGGTATTTTGGAAAGACCTTTTGGAAGCTAGACATAATTCTTGGAATTGCATGTAATTCCATTGTAGGCAAGAACTACTATCAGGATATTGATAAATACAACACTGGACAGCCTTTTGAGACCCTGTCTATGAAATGATAAGGGATATGGGATAGTTATATTTTGAAGAGGACATGCCTTTTAGAAATGTACCTCACAGCAATCTGGCAGTCACCATGTGGTATTTTGGAAAGACCTTTTGGAAGCTAGACATAATTCTTGGAATTGCATGTAATTCCATTGTAGGCAAGAACTACTATCAGGATATTGATGAATACAACACTTGACAGCCTTTTGAGACCCTGTTTATGAAATGATAAGGGATATGGGATAGTTATATTTTTCAGAGGACATGCCTTTTAGAAATGTACCTCACAGCAATCTGGCAGTCACCATGTGGAATTTTGGAAAGACATTTTGGAAGCTAGACATAATTCTTGGAATTGCATGTAGTTCCATTGCATGCAAGAAGTACCTTAAGGCTTTTGATGAATACAACACTGGACAGCCTTTCGAGACCCAGTCTATGAAATGAGAAGGGAAATGGCAAGTTAAATATTGAAAAGAACAGACCTTTGAGAAATGTAAATAACAGCAATCTGGCAGTCACCATGTGGTATTTTGGAAAGACATTTTGGAAGCTAGACATAATTCTTGGAATTGCATGTAATTCCATTGTAGGCAAGAACTACTATCAGGATATTGATGAATACAACACTGGACAGCCTTTTGAGACCCTGTCTATGAAATGATAAGTGATATGGGATAGTTATATTTTGAAGAGGACATGCCTTTTAGAAATGTAACTCACAGCAATCTGGCAGTCACCGTGTGGAATTTTGGAAAGACATTTTGGAAGCTAGACATAATTCTTGGAATTGCATGTAGTTCCATTGCATGCAAGAAGTACCTTAAGGCTTTTGATGAATACAACACTGGACAGCCTTTCGAGACCCAGTCTATGAAATGAGAAGGGAAATGGCAAGTTAAATATTGAAAAGAACAGACCTTTGAGAAATGTAAATAACAGCAATCTGGCAGTCACCATGTGGAATTGTGGAAAGACATTTTGGAAGCTAGACATAATTCTTGGAATTGCATGTAGTTCCATTGCATGAAAGAACAACCTTAAGGTTATTGATAAATACAACACTGGACAGCCTTTCGAGACCCAGTCTATGAAATGAGAAGGGAAATGGGAAGTTATATTTTGAAGAGGACATGCCTTTTAGAAATGTACCTCACAGCAATCTGGCAGTCACCATGTGGTATTTTGGAAAGACCTTTTGGAAGCTAGACATAATTCTTGGAATTGCATGTAATTCCATTGTAGGCAAGAACTACTATCAGGATATTGATGAATACAACACTGGACAGCCTTTTGAGACCCTGTCTATGAAATGATAAGGGATATGGGATAGTTATATTTTGAAGAGGACATGCCTTTTAGAAATGTACCTCACAGCAATCTGGCAGTCACCATGTGGTATTTTGGAAAGACCTTTTGGAAGCTAGACATAATTCTTGGAATTGCATGTAATTCCATTGTAGGCAAGAACTACTATCAGGATATTGATGAATACAACACTTGACAGCCTTTTGAGACCCTGTTTATGAAATGATAAGGGATATGGGATAGTTATATTTTGAAGAGGACATGCCTTTTAGAAATGTACCTCACAGCAATCTGGCAGTCACCATGTGGAATTTTGGAAAGACATTTTGGAAGCTAGACATAATTCTTGGAATTGCATGTAGTTCCATTGCATGCAAGAACTACCTTAAGGTTATTGATAAATACAACACTGGACAGCCTTTCGAGACCCAGTCTATGAAATGAGAAGGGAAATGGCAAGTTATATTTAGAAGAGGACATGCCTTTTAGAAATGTACCTCACAGCAATCTGGCAGTCACCATGTGGTATTTTGGAAAGACCTTTTGGAAGCTAGACATAATTCTTGGAATTGCATGTATTTCCATTGCATGCAAGAACTACCTTAAGGCTTTTGATGAATACAACACTGGACAGCCTTTCGAGACCCAGTCTATGAAATGAGAAGGGAAATGGGAAGTTATATTTTCAAGAGGACATGCCTTTTAGAAATGTACCTCACAGCAATCTGGCAGTCACCGTGTGGAATTGTGGAAAGACATTTTGGAAGCTAGACATAATTCTTGGAATTGCATGTAGTTCCATTGCATGAAAGAACTACCTTAAGGTTATTGATAAATACAACACTGGACAGCCTTTCGAGACCCAGTCTATGAAATGAGAAGGGAAATGGGAAGTTATATTTTGAAGAGGACATGCCTTTTAGAAATGTACCTCACAGCAATCTGGCAGTCACCATGTGGTATTTTGGAAAGACCTTTTGGAAGCTAGACATAATTCTTGGAATTGCATGTAATTCGATTGTAGGCAAGAACTACTATCAGGATATTGATGAATACAACACTTGACAGCCTTTCGAGACCCTGTCTATGAAATGATAAGGGATATGGGAAGTTATATTTTGAAGAGGACATGCCTTTTAGAAATGTACCTCACAGCAATCTGGCAGTCACCATGTGGAATTGTGGAAAGACATTTTGGAAGCTAGACATAATTCTTGGAATTGCATGTAGTTCCATTGCATGAAAGAACAACCTTAAGGTTATTGATAAATAAAACACTGGACAGCCTTTCGAGACCCAGTCTATGAAATGAGAAGGGAAATGGGAAGTTATATTTTGAAGAGGACATGCCTTTTAGAAATGTACCTCACAGCAATCTGGCAGTCACCATGTGGTATTTTGGAAAGACCTTTTGGAAGCTAGACATAATTCTTGGAATTGCATGTAATTCCATTGTAGGCAAGAACTACTATCAGGATATTGATAAATACAACACTGGACAGCCTTTTGAGACCCTGTCTATGAAATGATAAGGGATATGGGATAGTTATATTTTGAAGAGGACATGCCTTTTAGAAATGTACCTCACAGCAATCTGGCAGTCACCATGTGGTATTTTGGAAAGACCTTTTGGAAGCTAGACATAATTCTTGGAATTGCATGTAATTCCATTGTAGGCAAGAACTACTATCAGGATATTGATGAATACAACACTTGACAGCCTTTTGAGACCCTGTTTATGAAATGATAAGGGATATGGGATAGTTATATTTTGAAGAGGACATGCCTTTTAGAAATGTACCTCACAGCAATCTGGCAGTCACCATGTGGAATTTTGGAAAGACATTTTGGAAGCTAGACATAATTCTTGGAATTGCATGTAGTTCCATTGCATGCAAGAAGTACCTTAAGGCTTTTGATGAATACAACACTGGACAGCCTTTCGAGACCCAGTCTATGAAATGAGAAGGGAAATGGCAAGTTAAATATTGAAAAGAACAGACCTTTGAGAAATGTAAATAACAGCAATCTGGCAGTCACCATGTGGTATTTTGGAAAGACATTTTGGAAGCTAGACATAATTCTTGGAATTGCATGTAATTCCATTGTAGGCAAGAACTACTATCAGGATATTGATGAATACAACACTGGACAGCCTTTTGAGACCCTGTCTATGAAATGATAAGTGATATGGGATAGTTATATTTTGAAGAGGACATGCCTTTTAGAAATGTAACTCACAGCAATCTGGCAGTCACCGTGTGGAATTTTGGAAAGACATTTTGGAAGCTAGACATAATTCTTGGAATTGCATGTAGTTCCATTGCATGCAAGAAGTACCTTAAGGCTTTTGATGAATACAACACTGGACAGCCTTTCGAGACCCAGTCTATGAAATGAGAAGGGAAATGGCAAGTTAAATATTGAAAAGAACAGACCTTTGAGAAATGTAAATAACAGCAATCTGGCAGTCACCATGTGGAATTGTGGAAAGACATTTTGGAAGCTAGACATAATTCTTGGAATTGCATGTAGTTCCATTGCATGAAAGAACAACCTTAAGGTTATTGATAAATACAACACTGGACAGCCTTTCGAGACCCAGTCTATGAAATGAGAAGGGAAATGGGAAGTTATATTTTGAAGAGGACATGCCTTTTAGAAATGTACCTCACAGCAATCTGGCAGTCACCATGTGGTATTTTGGAAAGACCTTTTGGAAGCTAGACATAATTCTTGGAATTGCATGTAATTCCATTGTAGGCAAGAACTACTATCAGGATATTGATGAATACAACACTGGACAGCCTTTTGAGACCCTGTCTATGAAATGATAAGGGATATGGGATAGTTATATTTTGAAGAGGACATGCCTTTTAGAAATGTACCTCACAGCAATCTGGCAGTCACCATGTGGTATTTTGGAAAGACCTTTTGGAAGCTAGACATAATTCTTGGAATTGCATGTAATTCCACTGTAGGCAAGAACTACTATCAGGATATTGATGAATACAACACTTGACAGCCTTTTGAGACCCTGTTTATGAAATGATAAGGGATATGGGATAGTTATATTTTGAAGAGGACATGCCTTTTAGAAATGTACCTCACAGCAATCTGGCAGTCACCATGTGGAATTTTGGAAAGACATTTTGGAAGCTAGACATAATTCTTGGAATTGCATGTAGTTCCATTGCATGCAAGAAGTACCTTAAGGCTTTTGATGAATACAACACTGGACAGCCTTTCGAGACCCAGTCTATGAAATGAGAAGGGAAATGGCAAGTTAAATATTGAAAAGAACAGACCTTTGAGAAATGTAAATAACAGCAATCTGGCAGTCACCATGTGGTATTTTGGAAAGACATTTTGGAAGCTAGACATAATTCTTGGAATTGCATGTAATTCCATTGTAGGCAAGAACTACTATCAGGATATTGATGAATACAACACTGGACAGCCTTTTGAGACCCTGTCTATGAAATGATAAGTGATATGGGATAGTTATATTTTGAAGAGGACATGCCTTTTAGAAATGTAACTCACAGCAATCTGGCAGTCACCGTGTGGAATTTTGGAAAGACATTTTGGAAGCTAGACATAATTCTTGGAATTGCATGTAGTTCCATTGCATGCAAGAAGTACCTTAAGGCTTTTGATGAATACAACACTGGACAGCCTTTCGAGACCCAGTCTATGAAATGAGAAGGGAAATGGCAAGTTAAATATTGAAAAGAACAGACCTTTGAGAAATGTAAATAACAGCAATCTGGCAGTCACCATGTGGAATTGTGGAAAGACATTTTGGAAGCTAGACATAATTCTTGGAATTGCATGTAGTTCCATTGCATGAAAGAACAACCTTAAGGTTATTGATAAATACAACACTGGACAGCCTTTCGAGACCCAGTCTATGAAATGAGAAGGGAAATGGGAAGTTATATTTTGAAGAGGACATGCCTTTTAGAAATGTACCTCACAGCAATCTGGCAGTCACCATGTGGTATTTTGGAAAGACCTTTTGGAAGCTAGACATAATTCTTGGAATTGCATGTAATTCCATTGTAGGCAAGAACTACTATCAGGATATTGATGAATACAACACTGGACAGCCTTTTGAGACCCTGTCTATGAAATGATAAGGGATATGGGATAGTTATATTTTGAAGAGGACATGCCTTTTAGAAATGTACCTCACAGCAATCTGGCAGTCACCATGTGGTATTTTGGAAAGACCTTTTGGAAGCTAGACATAATTCTTGGAATTGCATGTAATTCCATTGTAGGCAAGAACTACTATCAGGATATTGATGAATACAACACTTGACAGCCTTTTGAGACCCTGTTTATGAAATGATAAGGGATATGGGATAGTTATATTTTGAAGAGGACATGCCTTTTAGAAATGTACCTCACAGCAATCTGGCAGTCACCATGTGGTATTTAGGAAAGACCTTTTGGAAGCTAGACATAATTCTTGTAATTGCATGTAGTTCCATTGCATGCAAGAACTACCTTAAGGCTTTTGATGAATACAACACTGGACAGCCTTTCGAGACTCAGTCTATGAAATGAGAAGGGAAATGGCAAGTTAAATTTTGAAAAGAACAGACCTTTGAGAAATGTACCTCACAGCAATCTGGCAGTCACCATGTGGAATTGTGGAAAGACATTTTGGAAGCTAGACATAATTCTTGGAATTGCATGTAGTTCCATTGCATGCAAGAACTACCTTAAGGTTATTGATAAATACAACACTGGACAGCCTTTCGAGACCCAGTCTATGAAATGAGAAGGGAAATGGGAAGTTATATTTTGAAGAGGACATGCCTTTTAGAAATGTACATCACAGCAATCTGGCAGTCACCATGTGGTATTTTGGAAAGACATTTTGGAAGCTAGACATAATTCTTGGAATTGCATGTAGCTCCATTGCATGCAAGAACTACCTTAAGGTTATTGATAAATACAACACTAGACAGCCTTTCGAGACCCATTCTATGAAATGATAAGGGAAATGGGAAGTTATATTTTGAAGAGGACATGCCTTTTAGAAATGTACCTCACAGCAATCTGGCAGTCACCATGTGGTATTTTTAAAAGACATTTTGGAAGCTAGACATAATTCTTGGAATTGCATGTAGTTCCATTGCATGCAAGAACTACCTTAAGGCTTTTGATGAATACAACACTGGACAGCCTTTCGAGACCCAGTCTATGAAATGAGAAGGGAAATGGCAAGTTAAATTTTGAAAAGAACAGACCTTTGAGAAATGTACCTCACAGCAATCTGGCAGTCACCATGTGGAATTCTGGAAAGACGTTTTGGAAGCTAGACATAATTCTTGGAATTGCATGTAATTCCATTGCATGCAAGAACTACCTTAAGGTTATTGATAAATACAACACTGGACAGCCTTTCGAGACCCAGTCTATGAAATGAGAATGGAAATGGGAAGTTATATTTTGAAAAGGACATGCCTTTTAGAAATGTACCTCACAGCAATCTGGCAGTCACCATGTGGTATTTTGGAAAGACATTTTGGAAGCTAGATATAATTCTTGGAATTGCATGTAGTTCCATTGCATGCAAGAACTATCTTAAGGTTATTGATAAATACAACACTGGACAGCCTTTCGAGACCCAGTCTATGAAATGAGAAGGGAAATGGCAAGTTATATTTTGAAGAGGACATGCCTTTTAGAAATGTACCTCACAGCAATCTGGCAGTCACCATGTGGTATTTTGGAAAGACCTTTTGGAAGCTAGACATAATTCTTGGAATTGCATGTATTTCCATTGCATGCAAGAACTACCTTAAGGCTTTTGATGAATACAACACTGGACAGCCTTTCGAGACCCAGTCTATGAATTGAGAAGGGAAATGGGAAGTTATATTTTCAAGAGGACATGCCTTTTAGAAATGTACCTCACAGCAATCTGGCAGTCACCGTGTGGAATTTTGGAAAGACATTTTGGAAGCTAGACATAATTCTTGGAATTGCATGTAGTTCCATTGCATGAAAGAACTACCTTAAGGTTATTGATAAATACAACACTGGACAGCCTTTCGAGACCCAGTCTATGAAATGAGAAGGGAAATGGGAAGTTATATTTTGAAGAGGACATGCCTTTTAGAAATGTACCTCACAGCAATCTGGCAGTCACCATGTGGTATTTTGGAAAGACCTTTTGGAAGCTAGACATAATTCTTGGAATTGCATGTAATTCCATTGTAGGCAAGAACTACTATCAGGATATTAATGAATACAACACTTGACAGCCTTTCGAGACCCTGTCTATGAAATGATAAGGGATATGGGAAGTTATATTTTGAAGAGGACATGCCTTTTAGAAATGTACCTCACAGCAATCTGGCAGTCACCATGTGGAATTGTGGAAAGACATTTTGGAAGCTAGACATAATTCTTGGAATTGCATGTAGTTCCATTGCATGAAAGAACAACCTTAAGGTTATTGATAAATACAACACTGGACAGCCTTTCGAGACCCAGTCTATGAAATGAGAAGGGAAATGGGAAGTTATATTTTGAAGAGGACATGCCTTTTAGAAATGTACCTCACAGCAATCTGGCAGTCACCATGTGGTATTTTGGAAAGACCTTTTGGAAGCTAGACATAATTCTTGGAATTGCATGTAATTCCATTGTAGGCAAGAACTACTATCAGGATATTGATGAATACAACACTGGACAGCCTTTTGAGACCCTGTCTATGAAATGATAAGGGATATGGGATAGTTATATTTTGAAGAGGACATGCCTTTTAGAAATGTACCTCACAGCAATCTGGCAGTCACCATGTGGTATTTTGGAAAGACCTTTTGGAAGCTAGACATAATTCTTGGAATTGCATGTAATTCCATTGTAGGCAAGAACTACTATCAGGATATTGATGAATACAACACTTGACAGCCTTTTGAGACCCTGTTTATGAAATGAGAAGGGAAATGGCAAGTTAAATTTTGAAAAGAACAGACCTTTGAGAAATGTACCTCACAGCAATCTGGCAGTCACCATGTGGTATTTTGGAAAGACATTTTGGAAGCTGGACATAATTCTTGGAATTGCATGTAGTTCCATTGCAAGCAAGAACTACCTTAAGGTTATTGATTAATACAACACTGGACAGCCTTTCGAGACCCAGTCTATGAAATGAGAAGGGAAATGGCAAGTTAAATTTTGAAAAGAACAGACCTTTGAGAAATGTACCTCACAGCAATCTGGCAGTCACCATGTGGTATTTTGAAAAGACCTTTTGGAAGCTAGACATAATTCTTGGAATTGCATGTAGTTCCATTGCCTGCAAGAACTACCTTAAGGTTATTGATAAATACAACACTAGACAGCCTTTCGAGACCCAGTCTATGAAATGATAAGGGAAATGGGAAGTTATATTTTGAAGAGGACATGCCTTTTAGAAATGTACCTCACAGCAATCTGGCAGTCACCATGTGGTTTTTTGAAAAGACATTTTGGAAGCTAGACATAATTCTTGGAATTGCATGTAGTTCCATTGCATGCAAGAACTACCTTAAGGTTATTGATAAATACAACACTGGACAGCCTTTCGAGACCCAGTCTATGAAATGAGAATGGAAATGGGAAGTTATATTTTGAAGAGGACATGCCTTTTAGAAATGTACCTCACAGCAATCTGGCAGTCACCATGTGGTATTTTGGAAAGACATTTTGGAAGCTAGACATAATTCTTGGAATTGCATGTAGTTCCATTGCATGCAAGAACTACCTTAAGGCTTTTGATGAATACAACACTGGACAGCCTTTCGAGACCCAGTCTATGAAATGAGAAGGGAAATGGCAAGTTAAATTTTGAAAAGAACAGACCTTTGAGAAATGTACCTCACAGCAATCTGGCAGTCACCATGTGGAATTCTGGAAAGACGTTTTGGAAGCTAGACATAATTCTTGGAATTGCATGTAATTCCATTGCATGCAAGAACTACCTTAAGGTTATTGATAAATACAACACTGGACAGCCTTTCGAGACCCAGTCTATGAAATGAGAATGGAAATGGGAAGTTATATTTTGAAAAGGACATGCCTTTTAGAAATGTACCTCACAGCAATCTGGCAGTCACCATGTGGTATTTTGGAAAGACATTTTGGAAGCTAGATATAATTCTTGGAATTGCATGTAGTTCCATTGCATGCAAGAACTATCTTAAGGTTATTGATAAATACAACACTGGACAGCCTTTCGAGACCCAGTCTATGAAATGAGAAGGGAAATGGCAAGTTATATTTTGAAGAGGACATGCCTTTTAGAAATGTACCTCACAGCAATCTGGCAGTCACCATGTGGTATTTTGGAAAGACCTTTTGGAAGCTAGACATAATTCTTGGAATTGCATGTATTTCCATTGCATGCAAGAACTACCTTAAGGCTTTTGATGAATACAACACTGGACAGCCTTTCGAGACCCAGTCTATGAATTGAGAAGGGAAATGGGAAGTTATATTTTCAAGAGGACATGCCTTTTAGAAATGTACCTCACAGCAATCTGGCAGTCACCGTGTGGAATTGTGGAAAGACATTTTGGAAGCTAGACATAATTCTTGGAATTGCATGTAGTTCCATTGCATGAAAGAACTACCTTAAGGTTATTGATAAATACAACACTGGACAGCCTTTCGAGACCCAGTCTATGAAATGAGAAGGGAAATGGGAAGTTATATTTTGAAGAGGACATGCCTTTTAGAAATGTACCTCACAGCAATCTGGCAGTCACCATGTGGTATTTTGGAAAGACCTTTTGGAAGCTAGACATAATTCTTGGAATTGCATGTAATTCCATTGTAGGCAAGAACTACTATCAGGATATTAATGAATACAACACTTGACAGCCTTTCGAGACCCTGTCTATGAAATGATAAGGGATATGGGAAGTTATATTTTGAAGAGGACATGCCTTTTAGAAATGTACCTCACAGCAATCTGGCAGTCACCATGTGGAATTGTGGAAAGACATTTTGGAAGCTAGACATAATTCTTGGAATTGCATGTAGTTCCATTGCATGAAAGAACAACCTTAAGGTTATTGATAAATACAACACTGGACAGCCTTTCGAGACCCAGTCTATGAAATGAGAAGGGAAATGGGAAGTTATATTTTGAAGAGGACATGCCTTTTAGAAATGTACCTCACAGCAATCTGGCAGTCACCATGTGGTATTTTGGAAAGACCTTTTGGAAGCTAGACATAATTCTTGGAATTGCATGTAATTCCATTGTAGGCAAGAACTACTATCAGGATATTGATGAATACAACACTGGACAGCCTTTTGAGACCCTGTCAATGAAATGATAAGGGATATGGGATAGTTATATTTTGAAGAGGACATGCCTTTTAGAAATGTACCTCACAGCAATCTGGCAGTCACCATGTGGTATTTTGGAAAGACCTTTTGGAAGCTAGACATAATTCTTGGAATTGCATGTAATTCCATTGTAGGCAAGAACTACTATCAGGATATTGATGAATACAACACTTGACAGCCTTTTGAGACCCTGTTTATGAAATGAGAAGGGAAATGGCAAGTTAAATTTTGAAAAGAACAGACCTTTGAGAAATGTACCTCACAGCAATCTGGCAGTCACCATGTGGTATTTTGGAAAGACATTTTGGAAGCTGGACATAATTCTTGGAATTGCATGTAGTTCCATTGCAAGCAAGAACTACCTTAAGGTTATTGATTAATACAACACTGGACAGCCTTTCGAGACCCAGTCTATGAAATGAGAAGGGAAATGGCAAGTTAAATTTTGAAAAGAACAGACCTTTGAGAAATGTACCTCACAGCAATCTGGCAGTCACCATGTGGTATTTTGAAAAGACCTTTTGGAAGCTAGACATAATTCTTGGAATTGCATGTAGTTCCATTGCCTGCAAGAACTACCTTAAGGTTATTGATAAATACAACACTAGACAGCCTTTCGAGACCCAGTCTATGAAATGATAAGGGAAATGGGAAGTTATATTTTGAAGAGGACATGCCTTTTAGAAATGTACCTCACAGCAATCTGGCAGTCACCATGTGGTTTTTTTAAAAGACATTTTGGAAGCTAGACATAATTCTTGGAATTGCATGTAGTTCCATTGCATGCAAGAACTACCTTAAGGTTATTGATAAATACAACACTGGACAGCCTTTCGAGACCCAGTCTATGAAATGAGAATGGAAATGGGAAGTTATATTTTGAAGAGGACATGCCTTTTAGAAATGTACCTCACAGCAATCTGGCAGTCACCATGTGGTATTTTGGAAAGACATTTTGGAAGCTAGACATAATTCTTGGAATTGCATGTAGTTCCATTGCATGCAAGAACTACCTTAAGGCTTTTGATGAATACAACACTGGACAGCCTTTCGAGACCCAGTCTATGAAATGAGAAGGGAAATGGGAAGTTATATTTTCAAGAGGACATGCCTTTTAGAAATGTACCTCACAGCAATCTGGCAGTCACCGTGTGCAATTGTGAAAAGACATTTTGGAAGCTAGACATAATTCTTGGATTTGCATGTAGTTCCATTGCATGCAAGAACTACCTTAAGGTTATTGATAAATAAAACACTGGACAGCCTTTCGAGACCCAGTCTATGAAATGAGAAGGGAAATGGGAAGTTATATTTTGAAGAGGACATGCCTTTTAGAAATGTACCTCACAGCAATCTGGCAGTCACCGTGTGGAATTGTGGAAAGACATTTTGGAAGCTAGACATAATTCTTGGAATTGCATGTAATTCCATTGTAGGCAAGAACTACTATCAGGATATTGATGAATACAACACCGGACAGCCTTTCGAGACCCTGTCTATGAAATGATAAGGGATATGGGATAGTTATATTTTGAAGACGACATGCCTTTTAGAAATGTACCTCACAGCAATCTGGCAGTCACCATGTGGTATTTTGGAAAGACCTTTTGGAAGCTAGATATAATTCTTGGAATTGCATGTAGTTCCATTGCATGCAAGAACTACCTTAAGGTTATTGATGAATACAACACTGGACAGCCTTTCGAGACCCAGTCTATGAAATGAGAAGGGAAATGGCAAGTTAAATTTTGAAAAGAACAGACCTTTGAGAAATGCACCTCACAGCAATCTGGCAGTCACCATGTGGTATTTTGGAAAGACCTTTTGGAAGCTAGACATAATTCTTGGAATTGCATGTAGTTCCATTGCATGCAAGAACTACCTTAAGGTTATTGATGAATACAACACTGGACAGCCTTTCGAGACCCAGTCTATGAAATGAGAAGGGAAATGGCAAGTTAAATTTTGAAAAGAACAGACCTTTGAGAAATGTACCTCACAGCAATCTGGCAGTCACCATGTGGAATTCTAGAAAGACATTTTGGAAGCTAGACATAATTCTTGGAATTGCATGTAGTTCCATTGCATGCAAGAACTACCTTAAGGTTATTGATAAATACAACACTGGACAGCCTCTCGAGACCCAGTCTATGAAATGAGAAGGGAAATGGCAAGTTAAATTTTGAAAAGAACAGACCTTTGAGAAATGCACCTCACAGCAATCTGGCAGTCACCATGTGGTATTTTGGAAAGACCTTTTGGAAGCTAGACATAATTCTTGGAATTGCATGTAGTTCCATTGCATGCAAGAACTACCTTAAGGTTATTGATAAATACAACACTAGACAGCCTTTCGAGACCCAGTCTATGAAATGAGAAGGGAAATGGGAAGTTATATTTTGAAGAGGACATGCCTTTTAGAAATATACCTCACAGCAATCTGGCAGTCACCATGTGGTATTTTGGAAAGACCTTTTGGAAGCTAGACATAATTCTTGGAATTGCATGTAATTCCATTGTAGGCAAGAACTACTATCAGGATATTGATGAATACAACACTGGACAGCCTTTCGAGACCCTGTCTATGAAATAATAAGGGATATGGGATAGTTATATTTTGAAGAGGACATGCCTTTTAGAAATGTACCTCACAGCAATCTGGCAGTCACCATGTGGTATTTTGGAAAGACCTTTTGGAAGCTAGACATAATTCTTGGAATTGCATGTAGTTCCATTGCATGCAAGAACTACCTTAAGGCTTTTGATGAATACAACACTGGACAGCCTTTCGAGACCCAGTCTATGAAATGAGAAGGGAAATGGGAAGTTATATTTTCAAGAGGACATGCCTTTTAGAAATGTACCTCACAGCAATCTGGCAGTCACCGTGTGGAATTGTGGAAAGACATTTTGGAAGCTAGACATAATTCTTGGAATTACATGTAGTTCCATTGCATGCAAGAACTACCTTAAGGTTATTGATAAATAAAACACTGGACAGCCTTTCGAGACCCAGTCTATGAAATGAGAAGGGAAATGGGAAGTTATATTTTGAAGAGGACATGCCTTTTAGAAATGTACCTCACAGCAATCTGGCAGTCACCGTGTGGAATTGTGGAAAGACATTTTGGAAGCTAGACATAATTCTTGGAATTGCATGTAGTTCCATTGCAAGCAAGAACTACCTTAAAGTTATTGATGAATACAACACTGGACAGCCTTTCGAGACCCAGTCTATGAAATGAGAAGGGAAATGGCAAGTTAAATTTTGAAAAGAACAGACCTTTGAGAAATGTACCTCACAGCAATCCGGCAGTCACCATGTGGTATTTTGGAAAGACCTTTTGGAAGCTAGACATAATTCTTGGAATTGCATGTAGTTCCATTGCATGCAAGAACTACCTTAAGGTTATTGATGAATACAACACTGGACAGCCTTTCGAGACCCAGTCTATGAAATGAGAAGGGAAATGGCAAGTTAAATTTTGAAAAGAACAGACCTTTGAGAAATGCACCTCACAGCAATCTGGCAGTCACCATGTGGTATTTTGGAAAGACCTTTTGGAAGCTAGACATAATTCTTGGAATTGCATGTAGTTCCATTGCATGCAAGAACTACCTTAAGGTTATTGATGAATACAACACTGGACAGCCTTTCGCGACCCAGTCTATGAAATGAGAAGGGAAATGGCAAGTTAAATTTTGACAAGAACAGACCTTTGAGAAATGTACCTCACAGCAATCTGGCAGTCACCATGTGGAATTCTAGAAAGACATTTTGGAAGCTAGACATAATTCTTGGAATTGCATGTAGTTCCATTGCATGCAAGAACTACCTTAAGGTTATTGATAAATACAACACTGGACAGCCTTTCGAGACCCAGTCTATGAAATGAGAAGGGAAATGGCAAGTTAAATTTTGAAAAGAACAGACCTTTGAGAAATGCACCTCACAGCAATCTGGCAGTCACCATGTGGTATTTTGGAAAGACCTTTTGGAAGCTAGACATAATTCTTGGAATTGCATGTAGTTCCATTGCATGCAAGAACTACCTTAAGGTTATTGATAAATACAACACTAGACAGCCTTTCGAGACCCAGTCTATGAAATGAGAAGGGAAATGGGAAGTTATATTTTGAAGAGGACATGCCTTTTAGAAATATACCTCACAGCAATCTGGCAGTCACCATGTGGTATTTTGGAAAGACCTTTTGGAAGCTAGACATAATTCTTGGAATTGCATGTAATTCCATTGTAGGCAAGAACTACTATCAGGATATTGATGAATACAACACTGGACAGCCTTTCGAGACCCTGTCTATGAAATAATAAGGGATATGGGATAGTTATATTTTGAAGAGGACATGCCTTTTAGAAATGTACCTCACAGCAATCTGGCAGTCACCATGTGGTATTTTGGAAAGACCTTTTGGAAGCTAGACATAATTCTTGGAATTGCATGTAGTTCCATTGCATGCAAGAACTACCTTAAGGCTTTTGATGAATACAACACTGGACAGCCTTTCGAGACCCAGTCTATGAAATGAGAAGGGAAATGGGAAGTTATATTTTCAAGAGGACATGCCTTTTAGAAATGTACCTCACAGCAATCTGGCAGTCACCGTGTGGAATTGTGGAAAGACATTTTGGAAGCTAGACATAATTCTTGGAATTACATGTAGTTCCATTGCATGCAAGAACTACCTTAAGGTTATTGATAAATAAAACACTGGACAGCCTTTCGAGACCCAGTCTATGAAATGAGAAGGGAAATGGGAAGTTATATTTTGAAGAGGACATGCCTTTTAGAAATGTACCTCACAGCAATCTGGCAGTCACCGTGTGGAATTGTGGAAAGACATTTTGGAAGCTAGACATAATTCTTGGAATTGCATGTAATTCCATTGTAGGCAAGAACTACTATCAGGATATTGATGAATAAAACACTGGACAGCCTTTCGAGACCCTGTCTATGAAATGATAAGGGATATGGGATAGTTATATTTTGAAGAGGACATGCCTTTTAGAAATGTACCTCACAGCAATCTGGCAGTCACCATGTGGTATTTTGGAAAGACCTTTTGGAAGCTAGACATAATTCTTGGAATTGCATGTAGTTCCATTGCAAGCAAGAACTACCTTAAGGTAATTGATGAATACTACACTGGACATCCTTTCGAGACCCAGTCTATGAAATGAGAAGGGAAATGGCAAGTTAAATTTTGAAAAGAACAGACCTTTGAGAAATGCACCTCACAGCAATCTGGCAGTCACCATGTGGTATTTTGGAAAGACCTTTTGGAAGCTAGACATAATTCTTGGAATTGCATGTAGTTCCATTGCATGCAAGAACTACCTTAAGGTTATTGATAAATACAACACTGGACAGCCTTTCGAGACCCAGTCTATGAAATGAGAAGGGAAATGGGAAGTTACATTTTGAAGAGGACATGCCTTTTAGAAATGTACCTCACAGCAATCTGGCAGTCACCATGTGGTATTTTGGAAAGACATTTTGGAAGCTAGACATAATTCTTGGAATTGCATGTAATTCCATTGTAGGCAAGAACTACTATCAGGATATTGATGAATACAACAAAGGGCAGCCTTTCGTGACCCTGTCTATGAAATGATAAGGGATATGGGATAGTTATATTTTGAAGAGGACATGCCTTTTAGAAATGTACCTCACAGCAATCTGGCAGTCACCATGTGGTATTTTGGAAAGACATTTTGGAAGCTAGACATAATTCTTGGAATTGCATATCATTCCATTGTAGGCAAGAACTACTATCAGGATATTGATGAATACAACACTGGACAGCCTTTCGAGACCCTGTCTATGAAATGATAAGGGATATGGGATAGTTATATTTTGAAGAGGACATGCCTTTTAGAAATGTACCTCACAGCAATCTGGCAGTCACCATGTGGTATTTTGGAAAGACATTTTGGAAGCTAGACATAATTCTTGGAATTGCATGTAGTTCCATTGCAAGCAAGAACTACCTTAAGGTTATTGATGAATACAACACTGGACAGCCTTTCGAGACCCAGTCTATGAAATGAGAAGGGAATTGGCAAGTTAAATTTTGAAAAGAACAGACCTTTGAGAAATGTACCTCACAGCAATCTGGCAGTCACCATGTGGTATTTTGGAAAGACCTTTTGGAAGCTAGACATAATTCTTGGAATTGCATGTAGTTCCATTGCATGCAAGAACTACCTTAAGGTTATTGATGAATACAACACTGGACAGCCTTTCGAGACCCAGTCTATGAAATGAGAAGGGAAATGGCAAGTTAAATTTTGAAAAGAACAGACCTTTGAGAAATGCACCTCACAGCAATCTGGCAGTCACCATGTGGTATTTTGGAAAGACCTTTTGGAAGCTAGACATAATTCTTGGAATTGCATGTAGTTCTATTGCATGCAAGAACTATCTTAAGGTTATTGATAAATACAACACTGGACAGCCTTTCGAGACCCAGTCTATGAAATGAGAATGGAAATGGGAAGTTATATTTTGAAGAGGACATGCCTTTTAGAAATGTACCTCACAGCTATCTGGCAGTCACCATGTGGTATTTTGGAAAGACATTTTGGAAGCTAGACATAATTCTTGGAATTGCATGTAGTTCCATTGCATGCAAGAACTACCTTAAGGTTATTGATAAATACAACACTGGACAGCCTTTCGAGACCCAGTCTATGAAATGAGAAGGGAAATGGCAAGTTATATTTTGAAGAGGACATGCCTTTTAGAAATGTACCTCACAGCAATCTGGCAGTCACCATGTGGTATTTTGGAAAGACCTTTTGGAAGCTAGACATAATTCTTGGAATTGCATGTAGTTCCATTGCATGCAAGATCTACCTTAAGGCTTTTGATGAATACAACACTGGACAGCCTTTCGAGACCCAGTCTATGAAATGAGAAGGGAAATGGCAAGTTAAATTTTGAAAAGAACAGACCTTTGAGAAATGCACCTCACAGCAATCTGGCAGTCACCATGTGGTATTTTGGAAAGACCTTTTGGAAGCTAGACATAATTCTTGGAATTGCATGTAGTTCCATTGCATGCAAGAACTATCTTAAGGTTATTGATAAATACAACACTGGACAGCCTTTCGAGACCCAGTCTATGAAATGAGAATGGAAATGGGAAGTTATATTTTGAAGAGGACATGCCTTTTAGAAATGTACCTCACAGCTATCTGGCAGTCACCATGTGGTATTTTGGAAAGACATTTTGGAAGCTAGACATAATTCTTGGAATTGCATGTAGTTCCATTGCATGCAAGAACTACCTTAAGGTTATTGATAAATACAACACTGGACAGCCTTTCGAGACCCAGTCTATGAAATGAGAAGGGAAATGGGAAGTTACATTTTGAAGAGGACATGCCTTTTAGAAATGTACCTCACAGCAATATGCAGTCACCATGTGGTATTTTGGAAAGACATTTTGGAAGCTAGACATAATTCTTGGAATTGCATGTAATTCCATTGTAGGCAAGAACTACTATCAGGATATTGATGAATACAACAAAGGACAGCCTTTCGAGACCCTGTCTATGAAATGATAAGGGATATGTGATAGTTATATTTTGAAGAGGACATGCCTTTTAGAAATGTACCTCACAGCAATCTGGCAGTCACCATGTGGTATTTTGGAAAGACATTTTGGAAGCTAGACATAATTCTTGGAATTGCATGTAATTCCATTGTAGGCAAGAACTACTATCAGGATATTGATGAATACAACACTGGACAGCCTTTCGAGACCCTGTCTATGAAATGATAAGGGATATGGGATAGTTATATTTTGAAGAGGACATGCCTTTTAGAAATGTACCTCACAGCAATCTGGCAGTTACCATGTGGTATTTTGGAAAGACATTTTGGAAGCTAGACATAATTCTTGGAATTGCATGTAGTTCCATTGCAAGCAAGAACTACCTTAAGGTTATTGATGAATACAACACTGGACAGCCTTTCGAGACCCAGTCTATGAAATGAGAAGGGAATTGGCAAGTTAAATTTTGAAAAGAACAGACCTTTGAGAAATGTACCTCACAGCAATCTGGCAGTCACCATGTGGTATTTTGGAAAGACCTTTTGGAAGCTAGACATAATTCTTGGAATTGCATGTAGTTCCATTGCATGCAAGAACTACCTTAAGGTTATTGATGAATACAACACTGGACAGCCTCTCGAGACCCAGTCTATGAAATGAGAAGGGAAATGGCAAGTTAAATTTTGAAAAGAACAGACCTTTGAGAAATGCACCTCACAGCAATCTGGCAGTCACCATGTGGTATTTTGGAAAGACCTTTTGGAAGCTAGACATAATTCTTGGAATTGCATGTAGTTCCATTGCATGCAAGAACTATCTTAAGGTTATTGATAAATACAACACTGGACAGCCTTTCGAGACCCAGTCTATGAAATGAGAATGGAAATGGGAAGTTATATTTTGAAGAGGACATGCCTTTTAGAAATGTACCTCACAGCTATCTGGCAGTCACCATGTGGTATTTTGGAAAGACATTTTGGAAGCTAGACATAATTCTTGGAATTGCATGTAGTTCCATTGCATGCAAGAACTACCTTAAGGTTATTGATAAATACAACACTGGACAGCCTTTCGAGACCCAGTCTATGAAATGAGAAGGGAAATGGCAAGTTATATTTTGAAGAGGACATGCCTTTTAGAAATGTACCTCACAGCAATCTGGCAGTCACCATGTGGTATTTTGGAAAGACCTTTTGGAAGCTAGACATAATTCTTGGAATTGCATGTAGTTCCATTGCATGCAAGATCTACCTTAAGGCTTTTGATGAATACAACACTGGACAGCCTTTCGAGACCCAGTCTATGAAATGAGAAGGGAAATGGGAAGTTATATTTTCAAGAGGACATGCCTTTTAGAAATGTACCTCACAGCAATCTGGCTTTCACCGTGTGGAATTGTGGAAAGACATTTTGGAAGCTAGACATAATTCTTGGAATTGCATGTAGTTCCATTGCATGCAAGAACTACCTTAAGGTTATTGATAAATAAAACACTGGACAGCCTTTCGAGACCCAGTCTATGAAATGAGAAGGGAAATGGGAAGTTATATTTTGAAGAGGACATGCCTTTTAGAAATGTACCTCACAGCAATCTGGCAGTCACCGTGTGGAATTGTGGAAAGACATTTTGGAAGCTAGACATAATTCTTGGAATTGCATGTAATTCCATTGTAGGCAAGAACTACTATCAGGATATTGATGAATAAAACACTGGACAGCCTTTCGAGACCCTGTCTATGAAATGATAAGGGATATGGGATAGTTATATTTTGAAGAGGACATGCCTTTTAGAAATGTACCTCACAGCAATCTGGCAGTCACCATGTGGTATTTTGGAAAGACCTTTTGGAAGCTAGACATAATTCTTGGAATTGCATGTAGTTCCATTGCAAGCAAGAACTACCTTAAGGTAATTGATGAATACTACACTGGACATCCTTTCGAGACCCAGTCTATGAAATGAGAAGGGAAATGGCAAGTTAAATTTTGAAAAGAACAGACCTTTGAGAAATGTACCTCACAGCAATCTGGCAGTCACCATGTGGTATTTTGGAAAGACCTTTTGGAAGCTAGACATAATTCTTGGAATTGCATGTAGTTCCATTGCATGCAAGAACTACCTTAAGGTTATTGATGAATACAACACTGGACAGCCTTTCGAGACCCAGTCTATGAAATGAGAAGGGAAATGGCAAGTTAAATTTTGAAAAGAACAGACCTTTGAGAAATGCACCTCACAGCAATCTGGCAGTCACCATGTGGTATTTTGGAAAGACCTTTTGGAAGCTAGACATAATTCTTGGAATTGCATGTAGTTCCATTGCATGCAAGAACTACCTTAAGGTTATTGATGAATACAACACTGGACAGCCTTTCGAGACCCAGTCTATGAAATCAGAAGGGAAATGGGAAGTTAAATTTTGAAAAGAACAGACCTTTGTGAAATGTAACTCACAGCAATCTGGCAGTCACCGTGTGGAATTGTGGAAAGACATTTTGGAAGCTAGACATTATTCTTGGAATTGCATGTAATTCCATTGTAGGCAAGAACTACTATCAGGATATTGATGAATACAACACTGGACAGCCTTTCGAGACCCTGTCTATGAAATGATAAGGGATATGGGATAGTTATATTTTGAAGAGGACATGCCTTTTAGAAATGTACCTCACAGCAATCTGGCATTCACCATGTGGTATTTTGGAAAGACATTTTGGAAGCTAGACATAATTCTTGGAATTGCATGTAGTTCCACTGCATGCAAGAACTACCTTAAGGTTATTGATAAATAAAACACTGGACAGCCTTTCGAGACCCAGTCTATGAAATGAGAAGGGAAATGGGAAGTTATATTTTGAAGAGGACATGCCTTTTAGAAATGTACCTCACAGCAATCTGGCAGTCACCGTGTGGAATTGTGGAAAGACATTTTGGAAGCTAGACATAATTCTTGGAATTGCATGTAATTCCATTGTAGGCAAGAACTACTATCAGGATATTGATGAATAAAACACTGGACAGCCTTTCGAGACCCTGTCTATGAAATGATAAGGGATATGGGATAGTTATATTTTGAAGAGGACATGCCTTTTAGAAATGTACCTCACAGCAATCTGGCAGTCACCATGTGGTATTTTGGAAAGACCTTTTGGAAGCTAGACATAATTCTTGGAATTGCATGTAATTCCATTGTAGGCAAGAACTACTATCAGGATATTGATGAATACAACACTGGACAGCCTTTCGAGACCCTGTCTATGAAATGATAAGGGATATGGGATAGTTATATTTTGAAGAGGACATGCCTTTTAGAAATGTACCTCACAGCAATCTGGCAGTCACCATGTGGTATTTTGGAAAGACCTTTTGGAAGCTAGACATAATTCTTGGAATTGCATGTAGTTCCATTGCATGCAAGAACTACCTTAAGGTTATTGATGAATACAACACTGGACCTCCTTTCGAGACCCAGTCTATGAAATGAGAAGGGAAATGGCAAGTTAAATTTTGAAAAGAACAGACCTTTGAGAAATGTACCTCACAGCAATCTGGCAGTCACCATGTGGAATTCTAGAAAGACCTTTTGGAAGCTAGACATAATTCTTGGAATTGCATGTAGTTCCATTGCATGCAAGAACTACCTTAAGTTTATTGATGAATACAACACTGGACAGCCTTTCGAGACCCAGTCTATGAAATGAGAAGGGAAATGGCAAGTTAAATTTTGAAAAGAACAGACCTTTGAGAAATGCACCTCACAGCAATCTGGCAGTCACCATGTGGTATTTTGGAAAGACCTTTTGGAAGCTAGACATAATTCTTGGAATTGCATGTAGTTCCATTGCATGCAAGAACTACCTTAAGGTTATTGATGAATACAACACTGGACAGCCTTTCGAGACCCAGTCTATGAAATCAGAAGGGAAATGGGAAGTTAAATTTTGAAAAGAACAGACCTTTGTGAAATGTAACTCACAGCAATCTGGCAGTCACCGTGTGGAATTGTGGAAAGACATTTTGGAAGCTAGACATTATTCTTGGAATTGCATCTAATTCCATTGTAGGCAAGAACTACTATCAGGATATTGATGAATACAACACTGGACAGCCTTTCGAGACCCTGTCTATGAAATGATAAGGGATATGGGATAGTTATATTTTGAAGAGGACATGCCTTTTAGAAATGTACCTCACAGCAATCTGGCATTCACCATGTGGTATTTTGGAAAGACATTTTGGAAGCTAGACATAATTCTTGGAATTGCATGTAGTTCCACTGCATGCAAGAACTACCTTAAGGTTATTGATAAATACAACACTGGACAGCCTTTCGAGACCCAGTCTATGAAATGAGAAGGGAAATGGGAAGTTATATTTTGAAGAGGACATGCCTTTTAGAAATGTACCTCACAGCAATCTGGCAGTCACCGTGTGGAATTGTGGAAAGACATTTTGGAAGCTAGACATAATTCTTGGAATTGCATGTAATTCCATTGTAGGCAAGAACTACTATCAGGATATTGATGAATAAAACACTGGACAGCCTTTCGAGACCCTGTCTATGAAATGATAAGGGATATGGGATAGTTATATTTTGAAGAGGACATGCCTTTTAGAAATGTACCTCACAGCAATCTGGCAGTCACCATGTGGTATTTTGGAAAGACCTTTTGGAAGCTAGACATAATTCTTGGAATTGCATGTAATTCCATTGTAGGCAAGAACTACTATCAGGATATTGATGAATACAACACTGGACAGCCTTTCGAGACCCTGTCTATGAAATGATAAGGGATATGGGATAGTTATATTTTGAAGAGGACATGCCTTTTAGAAATGTACCTCACAGCAATCTGGCAGTCACCATGTGGTATTTTGGAAAGACCTTTTGGAAGCTAGACATAATTCTTGGAATTGCATGTAGTTCCATTGCATGCAAGAACTACCTTAAGGTTATTGATGAATACAACACTGGACAGCCTTTCGAGACCCAGTCTATGAAATGAGAAGGGAAATGGCAAGTTAAATTTTGAAAAGAACAGACCTTTGAGAAATGTACATCACAGCATTCTGGCAGTCACCATGTGGTATTTTGGAAAGACCTTTTGGAAGCTAGACATAATTCTTGGAATTGCATGTAGTTCCATTGCATACAAGAACTACCTTAAGGTTATTGATGAATACAACACTGGACAGCCTTTCGAGACCCAGTGTATGAAATGAGAAGGGAAATGCGAAGTTATATTTTCAAGAGGACATGCCTTTTAGAAATGTACCTCACAGCAATCTGGCAGTCACCGTGTGGAATTGTGGAAAGACATTTTGGAAGCTAGACATAATTCTTGGAATTGCATGTAGTTCCATTGCATGCAAGAACTACCTTAAGGTTATTGATAAATACAACACTGGACAGCCTTTCGAGACCCAGTCTATGAAATGAGAAGGGAAATGGGAAGTTATATTTTGAAGAGGACATGCCTTTTAGAAATGTACCTCACAGCAATCTGGCAGTCACCGTGTGGAATTGTGGAAAGACATTTTGGAAGCTAGACATAATTCTTGGAATTGCATGTAATTCCATTGTAGGCAAGAACTACTATCAGGATATTGATGAATAAAACACTGGACAGCCTTTCGAGACCCTGTCTATGAAATGATAAGGGATATGGGATAGTTATATTTTGAAGAGGACATGCCTTTTAGAAATGTACCTCACAGCAATCTGGCAGTCACCATGTGGTATTTTGGAAAGACCTTTTGGAAGCTAGACATAATTCTTGGAATTGCATGTAATTCCATTGTAGGCAAGAACTACTATCAGGATATTGATGAATACAACACTGGACAGCCTTTCGAGACCCTGTCTATGAAATGATAAGGGATATGGGATAGTTATATTTTGAAGAGGACATGCCTTTTAGAAATGTACCTCACAGCAATCTGGCAGTCACCATGTGGTATTTTGGAAAGACCTTTTGGAAGCTAGACATAATTCTTGGAATTGCATGTAGTTCCATTGCATGCAAGAACTACCTTAAGGTTATTGATGAATACAACACTGGACAGCCTTTCGAGACCCAGTCTATGAAATGAGAAGGGAAATGGCAAGTTAAATTTTGAAAAGAACAGACCTTTGAGAAATGTACCTCACAGCAATCTGGCAGTCACCATGTGGTATTTTGGAAAGACATTTTGGAAGCTAGACATAATTCTTGGAATTTCATGTAGTTCCATTGCAAGCAAGAACTACCTTAAGGTTATTGATGAATACAACACTGGACAGCCTTTCGAGACCCAGTCTATGAAATGAGAAGGGAAATGGCAAGTTAAATTTTGAAAAGAAAAGACCTTTGAGAAATGTACCTCACAGCAATCTGGCAGTCACCATGTGGTATTTTGGAAAGACCTTTTGGAAGCTAGACATAATTCTTGGAATTGCATGTAGTTCCATTGCATGCAAGAACTACCTTAAGGTTATTGATGAATACAACACTGGACAGCCTTTCGAGACCCAGTCTATGAAATGAGAAGGGAAATGGCAAGTTAAATTTTGAAAAGAACAGACCTTTGAGAAATGCACCTCACAGCAATCTGGCAGTCACCATGTGGTATTTTGGAAAGACCTTTTGGAAGCTAGACATAATTCTTGGAATTGCATGTAGTTCCATTGCATGCAAGAACTACCTTAAGGTTATTGATAAATACAAAACTAGACAGCCTTTCGAGACCCAGTCTATGAAATGAGAAGGGAAATGGGAAGTTATATTTTGAAGAGGACATGCCTTTTAGAAATGTACCTCACAGCAATCTGGCAGTCACCATGTGGTATTTTGGAAAGACATTTTGGAAGCTAGACATAATTCTTGGAATTGCATGTAATTCCATTGTAGGCAAGAACTACTATCAGGATATTGATGAATACAACACTGGACAGCCTTTCGAGACCCTGTCTATGAAATGATAAGGGATATGGGATAGTTATATTTTGAAGAGGACATGCCTTTTAGAAATGTACCTCACAGCAATCTGGCAGTCAGCATGTGGTATTTTGGAAAGACCTTTTGGAAGCTAGACATAATTCTTGGAATTGCATGTAGTTCCATTGCATGCAAGAACTACCTTAAGGTTATTGATGAATACAACACTGGACAGCCTTTCGAGACCCAGTCTATGAAATGAGAAGGGAAATGGCAAGTTAAATTTTGAAAAGAACAGACCTTTGAGAAATGTACCTCACAGCAATCTGGCAGTCACCATGTGGTATTTTGGAAAGACCTTTTGGAAGCTAGACATAATTCTTGGAATTGCATGTAGTTCCATTGCAAGCAAGAACTACCTTAAGGTTATTGATGAATACAACACTGGACAGCCTTTCGAGACCCAGTCTATGAAATGAGAAGGGAAATGGCAAGTTAAATTTTGAAAAGAACAGAGCTTTGAGAAATGTACCTCACAGCAATCTGGCAGTCACCATGTGGTATTTTGGAAAGACCTTTTGGAAGCTAGACATAATTCTTGGAATTGCATGTAGTTCCATTGCATGCAAGAACTACCTTAAGGTTATTGATAAATAAAACACTGGACAGCCTTTCGAGACCCAGTCTATGAAATGAGAAGGGAAATGGGAAGTTATATTTTGAAAAGGACATGCCTTTTAGGAATGTACCTCACAGCAATCTGGCAGTCACCATGTGGTATTTTGGAAAGACATTTTGGAAGCTAGACATAATTCTTGGAATTGCATGTAATTCCATTGTAGGCAAAAACTACTATCAGGATATTGATGAATACAACACAGGACAGCCTTTCGAGACCCTGTCTATGAAATGATAAGGGATATGGGATAGTTATATTTTGAAGAGGACATGCCTTTTAGAAATGTACCTCACAGCAATCTGGCAGTCACCATGTGGTATTTTGGAAAGACATTTTGGAAGCTAGACATAATTCTTGGAATTGCATGTAGTTCCATTGCATGCAAGAACTACCTTAAGGTTATTGATGAATACAACACTGGACAGCCTTTCGAGACCCAGTCTATGAAATGAGAAGGGAAATGGCAAGTTAAATTTTGAAAAGAACAGACCTTTGAGAAATGTACCTCACAGCAATCTGGCAGTCACCATGTGGTATTTTGGAAAGACATTTTGGAAGCTAGACATAATTCTTGGAATTGCATGTAGTTCCATTGCAAGCAAGAACTACCTTAAGGTTATTGATGAATACAACACTGGACAGCCTTTCGAGACCCAGTCTATGAAAGTGAGAAGGGAAATGGGAAGTTATATTTTGAAGAGGACATGCCTTTTAGAAATGTACCTCACAGCAATCTGGCAGTCACCATGTGGTATTTTGGAAAGACATTTTGGAAGCTAGACATAATTCTTGGAATTGGATGTAGTTCCACTGCATGCAAGAACTACCTTAAGGTTATTGATGAATACAACACTGGACAGCCTTTCGAGGACGCAGTCTATGAAATGAGAAGGGAAATGGCAAGTTAAATTTTGAAAAGAACAGACCTTTGAGAAATGTACATCACAGCATTCTGGCAGTCACCATGTGGTATTTTGGAAAGACCTTTTGGAAGCTAGACATAATTCTTGGAATTGCATGTAGTTCCATTGCATACAAGAACTACCTTAAGGTTATTGATAAATACAACACTGGACAGCCTTTCGAGACCCAGTCTATGAAATGAGAAGGGAAATGGGAAGTTATATTTTGAAGAGGACATGCCTTTTAGAAATGTACCTCACAGCAATCTGGCAGTCACCATGTGGTATTTTGGAAAGACATTTTGGAAGCTAGACATAATTCTTGGAATTGCATGTAATTCCATTGTAGGCAAGAACTACTATCAGGATATTGATGAATACAACACTGGACAGCCTTTCGAGACCCTGTCTATGAAATGATAAGGGATATGGGATAGTTATATTTTGAAGAGGACATGCCTTTTAGAAATGTACCTCACAGCAATCTGGCATTCACCATGTGGTATTTTGGAAAGACATTTAGGAAGCTAGACATAATTCTTGGAATTGCATGTAGTTCCACTGCATGCAAGAACTACCTTAAGGTTATTGATGAATACAACACTGGACAGCCTTTCGAGACCCAGTCTATGAAATGAGAAGGGAAATGGCAAGTTAAATTTTGAAAAGAACAGACCTTTGAGAAATGTACATCACAGCATTCTGGCAGTCACCATGTGGTATTTTGGAAAGACCTTTTGGAAGCTAGACATAATTCTTGGAATTGCATGTAGTTCCATTGCATGCAAGAACTACCTTAAGGTTATTGATAAATACAACACTGGACAGCCTTTCGAGACCCAGTCTATGAAATGAGAAGGGAAATGGCAAGTTAAATTTTGAAAAGAACAGACCTTTGGAAATGAACCTCACAGCAATCTGGCAGTCACCATGTGGTATTTTGGAAAGACCTTTTGGAAGCTAGACATAATTCTTGGAATTGCATGTAGTTCCATTGCATGCAAGAACTACCTTAAGGTTATTGATGAATACAACACTGGTCAGCCTTTCGAGACCCAGTCTATGAAATGAGAAGGGAAATGGGAAGTTAAATTTTGAAAAGAACAGACCTTTGTGAAATGTAACTCACAGCAATCTGGCAGTCACCGTGTGGAATTGTGGAAAGACATTTTGGAAGCTAGACATAATTCTTGGAATTGCATGTAATTCCATTGTAGGCAAGAACTACTATCAGGATATTGATGAATACAACACTGGACAGCCTTTCGAGACCCAGTCTATGAAATGAGAAGGGAAATGGCAAGTTAAATTTTGAAAAGAACAGACCTTTGAGAAATGTACATCACAGCATTCTGGCAGTCACCATGTGGTATTTTGGAAAGACCTTTTGGAAGCTAGACATAATTCTTGGAATTGCATGTAGTTCCATTGCATACAAAAACTACCTTAAGGTTATTGATGAATACAACACTGGACAGCCTTTCGAGACCCAGTGTATGAAATGAGAAGGGAAATGCGAAGTTATATTTTCAAGAGGACATGCCTTTTAGAAATGTACCTCACAGCAATCTGGCAGTCACCGTGTGGAACTGTGGAAAGACATTTTGGAAGCTAGACATAATTCTTGGAATTGCATGTAGTTCCATTGCATGCAAGAACTACCTTAAGGTTATTGATGAATACAACACTGGACAGCCTTTCGAGACCCAGTCTATGAAATGAGAAGGGAAATGGCAAGTTAAATTTTGAAAAGAACAGACCTTTGAGAAATGTACATCACAGCATTCTGGCAGTCACCATGTGGTATTTTGGAAAGACCTTTTGGAAGCTAGACATAATTCTTGGAATTGCATGTAGTTCCATTGCATACAAGAACTACCTTAAGGTTATTGATAAATACAACACTGGACAGCCTTTCGAGACCCAGTCTATGAAATGAGAAGGGAAATGGGAAGTTATATTTTGAAGAGGACATGCCTTTTAGAAATGTACCTCACAGCAATCTGGCAGTCACCATGTGGAATTTTGGAAAGACATTTTGGAAGCTAGACATAATTCTTGGAATTGCATGTAATTCCATTGTAGGCAAGAACTACTATCAGGATATTGATGAATACAACACTGGACAGCCTTTCGAGACCCTGTCTATGAAATGATAAGGGATATGGGATAGTTATATTTTGAAGAGGACATGCCTTTTAGAAATGTACCTCACAGCAATCTGGCAGTCACCATGTGGTATTTTGGAAAGACATTTTGGAAGCTAGACATAATTCTTGGAATTGCATGTAGTTCCATTGCAAGCAAGAACTACCTTAAGGTTATTGATGAATACAACACTGGACAGCCTTTCGAGACCCAGTCTATAAAGTGAGAAGGGAAATGGGAAGTTATATTTTGAAGAGGACATGCCTTTTAGAAATGTACCTCACAGCAATCTGGCAGTCACCATGTGGTATTTTGGAAAGACATTTTGGAAGCTAGACATAATTCTTGGAATTGGATGTAGTTCCACTGCATGCAAGAACTACCTTAAGGTTATTGATGAATACAACACTGGACAGCCTTTCGAGGAGCAGTCTATGAAATGAGAAGGGAAATGGCAAGTTAAATTTTGAAAAGAACAGACCTTTGAGAAATGTACATCACAGCATTCTGGCAGTCACCATGTGGTTTTTTTTAAAGACCTTTTGGAAGCTAGACATAATTCTTGGAATTGCATGTAATTCCATTGTAGGCAAAAACTACTATCAGGATATTGATGAATACAACACAGGACAGCCTTTCGAGACCCTGTCTATGAAATGATAAGGGATATGGGATAGTTATATTTTGAAGAGGACATGCCTTTTAGAAATGTACCTCACAGCAATCTGGCAGTCACCATGTGGTATTTTGGAAAGACATTTTGGAAGCTAGACATAATTCTTGGAAATGCATGTAGTTCCATTGCATGCAAGAACTACCTTAAGGTTATTGATGAATACAACACTGGACAGCCTTTCGAGACCCAGTCTATGAAATGAGAAGGGAAATGGCAAGTTAAATTTTGAAAAGAACAGACCTTTGAGAAATGTACCTCACAGCAATCTGGCAGTCACCATGTGGTATTTTGGAAAGACATTTTGGAAGCTAGACATAATTCTTGGAATTGCATGTAGTTCCATTGCAAGCAAGAACTACCTTAAGGTTATTGATGAATACAACACTGGACAGCCTTTCGAGACCCAGTCTATAAAGTGAGAAGGGAAATGGGAAGTTATATTTTGAAGAGGACATGCCTTTTAGAAATGTACCTCACAGCAATCTGGCAGTCACCATGTGGTATTTTGGAAAGACATTTTGGAAGCTAGACATAATTCTTGGAATTGCATGTAGTTCCATTGCATGCAAGAACTACCTTAAGGTTATTGATAAATAAAACACTGGACAGCCTTTCGAGACCCAGTCTATGAAATGAGAAGGGAAATGGGAAGTTATATTTTGAAGAGGACATGCCTTTTAGAAATGTACCTCACAGCAATCTGGCAGTCACCGTGTGGAATTGTGGAAAGACATTTTGGAAGCTAGACATAATTCTTGGAATTGCATGTAATTCCATTGTAGGCAAGAACTACTATCAGGATATTGATGAATACAACACTGGACAGCCTTTCGAGACCCTGTCTATGAAATGATAAGGGATATGGGATAGTTATATTTTGAAGAGGACATGCCTTTTAGAAATGTACCTCACAGCAATCTGGCAGTCACCATGTGGTATTTTGGAAAGACCTTTTGGAAGCTAGACATAATTCTTGGAATTGCATGTAATTCCATTGTAGGCAAGAACTACTATCAGGATATTGATGAATACAACACTGGACAGCCTTTCGAGACCCTGTCTATGAAATGATAAGGGAAATGGGATAGTTATATTTTGAAGAGGACATGCCTTTTAGAAATGTACCTCACAGCAATCTGGCAGTCACCATGTGGTATTTTGGAAAGACATTTTGGAAGCTAGACATAATTCTTGGAATTGCATGTAGTTCCATTGCATGCAAGAACTACCTTAAGGTTATTGATGAATACAACACTGGACAGCCTTTCGAGACCCAGTCTATGAAATGAGAAGGGAAATGGCAAGTTAAATTTTGAAAAGAACAGACCTTTGAGAAATGTACCTCACAGCAATCTGGCAGTCACCATGTGGTATTTTGGAAAGACATTTTGGAAGCTAGACATAATTCTTGGAATTGCATGTAGTTCCATTGCAAGCAAGAACTACCTTAAGGTTATTGATGAATACAACACTGGACAGCCTTTCGAGACCCAGTCTATGAAATGAGAAGGGAAATGGCAAGTTAAATTTTGAAAAGAACAGACCTTTGAGAAATGTACCTCACAGCAATCTGGCAGTCACCATGTGGTATTTTGGAAAGACCTTTTGGAAGCTAGACATAATTCTTGGAATTGCATGTAGTTCCATTGCATGCAAGAACTACCTTAAGGTTATTGATGAATACAACACTGGACAGCCTTTCGAGACCCAGTCTATGAAATGAGAAGGGAAATGGCAAGTTAAATTTTGAAAAGAACAGACCTTTGAGAAATGTACCTCACAGCAATCTGGCAGTCACCATGTGGTATTTTGGAAAGACCTTTTGGAAGCTAGACATAATTCTTGGAATTGCATGTAGTTCCATTGCATGCAAGAACTACCTTAAGGTTATTGATAAATACAACACTAGACAGCCTTTCGAGACCCAGTCTATGAAATGAGAAGGGAAATGGGAAGTTATATTTTGAAGAGGACATGCCTTTTAGAAATGTACCTCACAGCAATCTGGCAGTCACCATGTGGTATTTTGGAAAAACATTTTGGAAGCTAGACATAATTCTTGGAATTGCATGTAATTCCATTGTAGGCAAGAACTACTATCAGGATATTGATGAATACAAAACTGGACAGCCTTTCGAGACCCTGTATATGAAATTATAAGGGATATGGGATAGTTATATTTTGAAGAGGACATGCCTTTTAGAAATGTACCTCACAGCAATCTGGCAGTCACCATGTGGTATTTTGGAAAGACCTTTTGGAAGCGAGACATAATTCTTGTAATTGCATGTAGTTCCATTGCATGCAAGAACTACCTTAAGGTTATTGATGAATACAACACTGGACAGCCTTTCGAGACCCAGTCTATGAAATGAGAAGGGAAATGGCAAGTTAAATTTTGAAAAGAACAGACCTTTGAGAAATGTACCTCACAGCAATCTGGCAGTCACCATGTGGTATTTTGGAAAGACATTTTGGAAGCTAGACATAATTCTTGGAATTGCATGTAGTTCCATTGCAAGCAAGAACTACCTTAAGGTTATTGATGAATACAACACTGGACAGCCTTTCGAGACCCAGTCTATGAAATGAGAAGGGAAATAGCAAGTTAAATTTTGAAAAGAACAGAGCTTTGAGAAATGTACCTCACAGCAATCTGGCAGTCACCATGTGGTATTTTGGAAAGACCTTTTGGAAGCTAGACATAATTCTTGGAATTACATGTAGTTCCATTGCATGCAAGAACTACCTTAAGGTTATTGATAAATAAAACACTGGACAGCCTTTCGAGACCCAGTCTATGAAATGAGAAGAGAAATGGGAAGTTATATTTTGAAAAGGACATGCCTTTTAGAAATGTACCTCACAGCAATCTGGCAGTCACCATGTGGTATTTTGGAAAGACATTTTGGAAGCTAGACATAATTCTTGGAATTGCATGTAATTCCATTGTAGGCAAGAACTACTATCAGGATATTGATGAATACAACACAGGACAGCCTTTCGAGACCCTGTCTATGAAATGATAAGGGATATGGGATAGTTATATTTTGAAGAGGACATGCCTTTTAGAAATGTACCTCACAGCAATCTGGCAGTCACCATGTGGTATTTTGGAAAGACATTTTGGAAGCTAGACATAATTCTTGGAAATGCATGTAGTTCCATTGCATGCAAGAACTACCTTAAGGTTATTGATGAATACAACACTGGACAGCCTTTCGAGACCCAGTCTATGAAATGAGAAGGGAAATGGCAAGTTAAATTTTGAAAAGAACAGACCTTTGAGAAATGTACCTCACAGCAATCTGGCAGTCACCATGTGGTATTTTGGAAAGACATTTTGGAAGCTAGACATAATTCTTGGAATTGCATGTAGTTCCATTGCAAGCAAGAACTACCTTAAGGTTATTGATGAATACAACACTGGACAGCCTTTCGAGACCCAGTCTATGAAATGAGAAGGGAAATGGGAAGTTATATTTTGAAGAGGACATGCCTTTTAGAAATGTACCTCACAGCAATCTGGCAGTCACCATGTGGTATTTTGGAAAGACATTTTGGAAGCTAGACATAATTCTTGGAATTGGATGTAGTTCCATTGCATACAAGAACTACCTTAAGGTTATTGATAAATACAACACTGGACAGCCTTTCGAGAAGCAGTCTATGAAATGAGAAGGGAAATGGCAAGTTAAATTTTGAAAAGAACAGACCTTTGAGAAATGTACATCACAGCATTCTGGCAGTCACCATGTGGTATTTTGGAAAGACCTTTTGGAAGCTAGACATAATTCTTGGAATTGCATGTAGTTCCATTGCATGCAAGAACTACCTTAAGGTTATTGATAAATACAACACTGGACAGCCTTTCGAGACCCAGTCTATGAAATGAGAAGGGAAATGGGAAGTTATATTTTGAAGAGGACATGCCTTTTAGAAATGTACCTCACAGCAATCTGGCAGTCACCATGTGGTATTTTGGAAAGACATTTTGGAAGCTAGACATAATTCTTGGAATTTCATGTAGTTCCATTGCAAGCAAGAACTACCTTAAGGTTATTGATGAATACAACACTGGACAGCCTTTCGAGACCCAGTCTATGAAAGGAGAAGGGAAATGGCAAGTTAAATTTTGAAAAGAAAAGACCTTTGAGAAATGTACCTCACAGCAATCTGGCAGTCACCATGTGGTATTTTGGAAAGACCTTTTGGAAGCTAGACATAATTCTTGGAATTGCATGTAGTTCCATTGCATGCAAGAACTACCTTAAGGTTATTGATGAATACAACACTGGACAGCCTTTCGAGACCCAGTCTATGAAATGAGAAGGGAAATGGCAAGTTAAATTTTGAAAAGAACAGACCTTTGAGAAATGTACCTCACAGCAATCTGGCAGTCACCATGTGCTATTTTGGAAAGACATTTTGGAAGCTAGACATAATTCTTGGAATTGCATGTAGTTCCATTGCAAGCAAGAACTACCTTAAGGTTATTGATGAATACAACACTGGACAGCCTTTCGAGACCCAGTCTATGAAATGAGAAGGGAAATAGCAAGTTAAATTTTGAAAAGAACAGAGCTTTGAGAAATGTACCTCACAGCAATCTGGCAGTCACCATGTGGTATTTTGGAAAGACCTTTTGGAAGCTAGACATAATTCTTGGAATTACATGTAGTTCCATTGCATGCAAGAACTACCTTAAGGTTATTGATAAATAAAACACTGGACAGCCTTTCGAGACCCAGTCTATGAAATGAGAAGGGAAATGGGAAGTTATATTTTGAAAAGGACATGCCTTTTAGGAATGTACCTCACAGCAATCTGGCAGTCACCATGTGGTATTTTGGAAAGACATTTTGGAAGCTAGACATAATTCTTGGAATTGCATGTAATTCCATTGTAGGCAAGAACTACTATCAGGATATTGATGAATACAACACAGGACAGCCTTTCGAGACCCTGTCTATGAAATGATAAGGGATATGGGATAGTTATATTTTGAAGAGGACATGCCTTTTAGAAATGTACCTCACAGCAATCTGGCAGTCACCATGTGGTATTTTGGAAAGACATTTTGGAAGCTAGACATAATTCTTGGAATTGCATGTAGTTCCATTGCATGCAAGAACTACCTTAAGGTTATTGATGAATACAACACTGGACAGCCTTTCGAGACCCAGTCTATGAAATGAGAAGGGAAATGGCAAGTTAAATTTTGAAAAGAACAGACCTTTGAGAAATGTACCTCACAGCAATCTGGCAGTCACCATGTGGTATTTTGGAAAGACATTTTGGAAGCTAGACATAATTCTTGGAATTGCATGTAGTTCCATTGCAAGCAAGAACTACCTTAAGGTTATTGATGAATACAACACTGGACAGCCTTTCGAGACCCAGTCTATAAAATGAGAAGGGAAATGGGAAGTTATATTTTGAAGAGGACATGCCTTTTAGAAATGTACCTCACAGCAATCTGGCAGTCACCATGTGGTATTTTGGAAAGACATTTTGGAAGCTAGACATAATTCTTGGAATTGGATGTAGTTCCACTGCATGCAAGAACTACCTTAAGGTTATTGATGAATACAACACTGGACAGCCTTTCGAGAAGCAGTCTATGAAATGAGAAGGGAAATGGCAAGTTAAATTTTGAAAAGAACAGACCTTTGAGAAATGTACATCACAGCATTCTGGCAGTCACCATGTGGTATTTTGGAAAGACCTTTTGGAAGCTAGACATAATTCTTGGAATTGCATGTAGTTCCATTGCATACAAGAACTACCTTAAGGTTATTGATAAATACAACACTGGACAGCCTTTCGAGACCCAGTCTATGAAATGAGAAGGGAAATGGGAAGTTATATTTTGAAGAGGACATGCCTTTTAGAAATGTACCTCACAGCAATCTGGCAGTCACCATGTGGTATTTTGGAAAGACATTTTGGAAGCTAGACATAATTCTTGGAATTGCATGTAATTCCATTGTAGGCAAGAACTACTATCAGGATATTGATGAATACAACACTGGACAGCCTTTCGAGACCCTGTCTATGAAATGATAAGGGATATGGGATAGTTATATTTTGAAGAGGACATGCCTTTTAGAAATGTACCTCACAGCAATCTGGCAGTCACCATGTGGTATTTTGGAAAGACATTTTGGAAGCTAGACATAATTCTTGGAATTGCATGTAGTTCCATTGCATGCAAGAACTACCTTAAGGTTATTGATGAATACAACACTGGACAGCCTTTCGAGACCCAGTCTATGAAATGAGAAGGGAAATGGCAAGTTAAATTTTGAAAAGAACAGACCTTTGAGAAATGTACCTCACAGCAATCTGGCAGTCACCATGTGGTATTTTGGAAAGACCTTTTGGAAGCTAGACATAATTCTTGGAATTGCATGTAGTTCCATTGCATGCAAGAACTACCTTAAGGTTATTGATAAATACAACACTGGACAGCCTTTCGAGACCCAGTCTATGAAATGAGAAGGGAAATGGCAAGTTAAATTTTGAAAAGAACAGACCTTTGAGAAATGCACCTCACAGCAATCTGGCAGTCACCATGTGGTATTTTGGAAAGACCTTTTGGAAGCTAGACATAATTCTTGGAATTGCATGTAGTTCCATTGCATGCAAGAACTACCTTAAGGTTATTGATGAATACAACACTGGTCAGCCTTTCGAGACCCAGTCTATGAAATGAGAAGGGAAATGGGAAGTTAAATTTTGAAAAGAACAGACCTTTGTGAAATGTAACTCACAGCAATCTGGCAGTCACCGTGTGGAATTGTGGAAAGACATTTTGGAAGCTAGACATAATTCTTGGAATTGCATGTAATTCCATTGTAGGCAAGAACTACTATCAGGATATTGATGAATACAACACTGGACAGCCTTTCGAGACCCTGTCTATGAAATGATAAGGGATATGGGATAGTTATATTTTGAAGAGGACATGCCTTTTAGAAATGTACCTCACAGCAATCTGGCATTCACCATGTGGTATTTTGGAAAGACATTTTGGAAGCTAGACATAATTCTTGGAATTGCATGTAGTTCCACTGCATGCAAGAACTACCTTAAGGTTATTGATGAATACAACACTGGACAGCCTTTCGAGACCCAGTCTATGAAATGAGAAGGGAAATGGCAAGTTAAATTTTGAAAAGAACAGACCTTTGAGAAATGTACATCACAGCATTCTGGCAGTCACCATGTTGTATTTTGGAAAGACCTTTTGGAAGCTAGACATAATTCTTGGAATTGCATGTAGTTCCATTGCATGCAAGAACTACCTTAAGGTTATTGATAAATACAACACTGGACAGCCTTTCGAGACCCAGTCTATGAAATGAGAAGGGAAATGGGAAGTTAAATTTTGAAGAGGACATGCCTTTTAGAAATGTACCTCACAGCAATCTGGCAGTCACCATGTGGAATTTTGGAAAGACATTTTGGAAGCTAGACATAATTCTTGGAATTGCATGTAATTCCATTGTAGGCAAGAACTACTATCAGAATATTGATGAATACAACACTGGACAGCCTTTTGAGACCCTGTCTATGAAATGATAAGGGATATGGGATAGTTATATTTTGAAGAGGACATGCCTTTTAGAAATGTACCTCACAGCAATCTGGCATTCACCATGTGGTATTTTGGAAAGACATCTTGGAAGCTAGACATAATTCTTGGAATTGCATGTAGTTCCACTGCATGCAAGAACTACCTTAAGGTTATTGATGAATACAACACTGGACAGCCTTTCGAGACCCAGTCTATGAAATGAGAAGGGAAATGGCAAGTTAAATTTTGAAAAGAACAGACCTTTGAGAAATGTACATCACAGCATTCTGGCAGTCACCATGTGGTATTTTGGAAAGACCTTTTGGAAGCTAGACATAATTCTTGGAATTGCATGTAGTTCCATTGCATGCAAGAACTACCTTAAGGTTATTGATAAATACAACACTGGACAGCCTTTCGAGACCCAGTCTATGAAATGAGAAGGGAAATGGGAAGTTATATTTTGAAGAGGACATGCCTTTTAGAAATGTACCTCACAGCAATCTGGCAGTCACCATGTGGAATTTTGGAAAGACATTTTGGAAGCTAGACATAATTCTTGGAATTGCATGTAATTCCATTGTAGGCAAGAACTACTATCAGGATATTGATGAATACAACACTGGACAGCCTTTTGAGACCCTGTCTATGAAATGATAAGGGATATGGGATAGTTATATTTTGAAGAGGACATGCCTTTTAGAAATGTACCTCACAGCAATCTGGCATTCACCATGTGGTATTTTGGAAAGACATTTTGGAAGCTAGACATAATTCTTGGAATTGCATGTAGTTCCACTGCATGCAAGAACTACCTTAAGGTTATTGATGAATACAACACTGGACAGCCTTTCGAGACCCAGTCTATGAAATGAGAAGGGAAATGGCAAGTTAAATTTTGAAAAGAACAGACCTTTGAGAAATGTACATCACAGCATTCTGGCAGTCACCATGTGGTATTTTGGAAAGACCTTTTGGAAGCTAGACATAATTCTTGGAATTGCATGTAGTTCCATTGCATACAAGAACTACCTTAAGGTTATTGATGAATACAACACTGGACAGCCTTTCGAGACCCAGTCTATGAAATGAGAAGGGAAATGCGAAGTTATATTTTGAAGAGGACATGCCTTTTAGAAATGTACCTCACAGCAATCTGGCAGTCACCATGTGGAATTGTGGAAAGACATTTTGGAAGCTAGACATAATTCTTGGAATTGCATGTAGTTCCATTGCATGCAAGAACTACCTTAAGGTTATTGATGAATACAACACTGGACAGCCTTTCGAGACCCAGTCTATGAAATGAGAAGGGAAATGGCAAGTTAAATTTTGAAAAGAACAGACCTTTGAGAAATGTACATCACAGCAATCTGGCAGTCACCATGTGGTATTTTGGAAAGACCTTTTGGAAGCTAGACATAATTCTTGGAATTGCATGTAGTTCCATTGCATGCAAGAACTACCTTAAGGTTATTGATAAATACAACACTGGACAGCCTTTCGAGACCCAGTCTATGAAATGAGAAGGGAAATGGGAAGTTATATTTTGAAGAGGACATGCCTTTTAGAAATGTACCTCACAGCAATCTGGCAGTCACCATGTGGTATTTTGGAAAGACATTTTGGAAGCTAGACATAATTCTTGGAATTGCATGTAATTCCATTGTAGGCAAGAACTACTATCAGGATATTGATGAATACAACACTGGACAGCCTTTCGAGACCCTGTCTATGAAATGAGAAGGGAAATGGCAAGTTAAATTTTGAAAAGAACAGACCTTTGAGAAATGTACCTCACAGCAATCTGGCAGTCACCATGTGGTATTTTGGAAAGACCTTTTGGAAGCTAGACATAATTCTTGGAATTGCATGTAGTTCCATTGCATGCAAGAACTACCTTAAGGTTATTGATAAATACAACACTGGACAGCCTTTCGAGACCCAGTCTATGAAATGAGAAGGGAAATGGGAAGTTAAATTTTGAAGAGGACATGCCTTTTAGAAATGTACCTCACAGCAATCTGGCAGTCACCATGTGGAATTTTGGAAAGACATTTTGGAAGCTAGACATAATTCTTGGAATTGCATGTAATTCCATTGTAGGCAAGAACTACTATCAGGATATTGATGAATACAACACTGGACAGCCTTTTGAGACCCTGTCTATGAAATGATAAGGGATATGGGATAGTTATATTTTGAAGAGGACATGCCTTTTAGAAATGTACCTCACAGCAATCTGGCATTCACCATGTGGTATTTTGGAAAGACATTTTGGAAGCTAGACATAATTCTTGGAATTGCATGTAGTTCCACTGCATGCAAGAACTACCTTAAGGTTATTGATGAATACAACACTGGACAGCCTTTCGAGACCCAGTCTATGAAATGAGAAGGGAAATGGCAAGTTAAATTTTGAAAAGAACATGACCTTTGAGAAATGTACCTCACAGCAATCTGGCAGTCACCATGTGGTATTTTGGAAAGACCTTTTGGAAGCTAGACATAATTCTTGGAATTGCATGTAGTTCCATTGCATGCAAGAACTACCTTAAGGTTATTGATAAATACAACACTGGACAGCCTTTCGAGACCCAGTCTATGAAATGAGAAGGGAAATGGGAAGTTATATTTTGAAGAGGACATGCCTTTTAGAAATGTACCTCACAGCAATCTGGCAGTCACCATGTGGAATTTTGGAAAGACATTTTGGAAGCTAGACATAATTCTTGGAATTGCATGTAATTCCATTGTAGGCAAGAACTACTATCAGGATATTGATGAATACAACACTGGACAGCCTTTCGAGACCCTGTCTATGAAATGATAAGGGATATGGGATAGTTATATTTTGAAGAGGACATGCCTTTTAGAAATGTACCTCACAGCAATCTGGCAGTCACCATGTGGTATTTTGGAAAGACATTTTGGAAGCTAGACATAATTCTTGGAATTGCATGTAGTTCCACTGCATGCAAGAACTACCTTAAGGTTATTGATGAATACAACACTGGACAGCCTTTCGAGACCCAGTCTATGAAATGAGAAGGGAAATGGCAAGTTAAATTTTGAAAAGAACAGACCTTTGAGAAATGTACATCACAGCAATCTGGCAGTCACCATGTGGTATTTTGGAAAGACCTTTTGGAAGCTAGACATAATTCTTGGAATTGCATGTAGTTCCATTGCATGCAAGAACTACCTTAAGGTTATTGATGAATACAACACTGGACAGCCTTTCGAGACCCAGTGTATGAAATGAGAAGGGAAATGGCGAAGTTATATTTTGAAGAGGACATGCCTTTTAGAAATGTACCTCACAGCAATCTGGCAGTCACCGTGTGGAATTGTGGAAAGACATTTTGGAAGCTAGACATAATTCTTGGAATTGCATGTAGTTCCATTGCATGCAAGAACTACCTTAAGGTTATTGATGAATACAACACTGGACAGCCTTTCGAGACCCAGTCTATGAAATGAGAAGGGAAATGGCAAGTTAAATTTTGAAAAGAACAGACCTTTGAGAAATGTACCTCACAGCAATCTGGCAGTCACCATGTGGTATTTTGGAAAGACCTTTTGGAAGCTAGACATAATTCTTGGAATTGCATGTAGTTCCATTGCATGCAAGAACTACCTTAAGGTTATTGATAAATACAACACTGGACAGCCTTTCGAGACCCAGTCTATGAAATGAGAAGGGAAATGGGAAGTTATATTTTGAAGAGGACATGCCTTTTAGAAATGTACCTCACAGCAATCTGGCAGTCACCATGTGGTATTTTGGAAAGACATTTTGGAAGCTAGACATAATTCTTGGAATTGCATGTAATTCCATTGTAGGCAAGAACTACTATCAGGATATTGATGAATACAACACTGGACAGCCTTTCGAGACCCTGTCTATGAAATGATAAGGGATATGGGATAGTTATATTTTGAAGAGGACATGCCTTTTAGAAATGTACCTCACAGCAATCTGGCAGTCACCATGTGGTATTTTGGAAAGACATTTTGGAAGCTAGACATAATTCTTGGAATTGCATGTAGTTCCATTGCATGCAAGAACTACCTTAAGGTTATTGATAAATACAACACTGGACAGCCTTTCGAGACCCAGTCTATGAAATGAGAAGGGAAATGGGAAGTTATATTTTGAAGAGGACATGCCTTTTAGAAATGTACCTCACAGCAATCTGGCAGTCACCATGTGGTATTTTGGAAAGACATTTTGGAAGCTAGACATAATTCTTGGAATTGCATGTAGTTCCATTGCATGCAAGAACTACCTTAAGGCTTTTGATGAATACAACACTGGACAGCCTTTCGAGACCCAGTGTATGAAATGAGAAGGGAAATGCGAAGTTATATTTTCAAGAGGACATGCCTTTTAGAAATGTACCTCACAGCAATCTGGCAGTCACCGTGTGGAATTGTGGAAAGACATTTTGGAAGCTAGACATAATTCTTGGAATTGCATGTAGTTCCATTGCATGCAAGAACTACCTTAAGGTTATTGATAAATAAAACACTGGACAGCCTTTCGAGACCCAGTCTATGAAATGAGAAGGGAAATGGGAAGTTAAATTTTGAAAAGAACAGACCTTTGAGAAATGTACCTCACAGCAATCTGGCACTCACCATGTGGTATTTTGGAAAGACCTTTTGGAAGCTAGACATAATTCTTGGAATTGCATGTAGTTCCATTGCATGCAAGAACTACCTTAAGGTTATTGATAAATACAACACTGGACAGCCTTTCGAGACCCAGTCTATGAAATGAGAAGGGAAATGGGAAGTTATATTTTGAAGAGGACATGCCTTTTAGAAATGTACCTCACAGCAATCTGGCAGTCACCGTGTGGAATTTTGGAAAGACATTTTGGAAGCTAGACATAATTCTTGGAATTGCATGTAATTCCATTGTAGGCAAGAACTACTATCAGGATATTGATGAATACAACACAGGACAGCTTTTCGAGACCCTGTCTATGAAATGATAAGGGATATGGGATAGTTATATTTTGAAGAGGACATGCCTTTTAGAAATGTACCTCACAGCAATCTGGCAGTCACCTTGTGGTATTTTGGAAAGACATTTTGGAACCTAGACATAATTCTTGGAATTGCATGTAGTTCCACTGCATGCAAGAACTACCTTAAGGTTATTGATGAATACAACACTGGACAGCCTTTCGAGACCCAGTCTATGAAATGAGAAGGGAAATGGCAAGTTAAATTTTGAAAAGAACAGACCTTTGAGAAATGTACCTCACAGCAATCTGGCAGTCACCATGTGGTATTTTGGAAAGACCTTTTGGAAGCTAGACATAATTCTTGGAATTGCATGTAGTTCCATTGCATGCAAGAACTACCTTAAGGTTATTGATAAATACAACACTGGACAGCCTTTCGAGACCCAGTCTATGAAATGAGAAGGGAAATGGGAAGTTATATTTTGAAGAGGACATGCCTTTTAGAAATGTACCTCACAGCAATCTGGCAGTCACCATGTGGAATTTTGGAAAGACATTTTGGAAGCTAGACATAATTCTTGGAATTGCATGTAATTCCATTGTAGGCAAGAACTACTATCAGGATATTGATGAATACAACACTGGACAGCCTTTCGAGACCCTGTCTATGAAATGATAAGGGATATGGGATAGTTATATTTTGAAGAGGACATGCCTTTTAGAAATGTACCTCACAGCAATCTGGCAGTCACCATGTGGTATTTTGGAAAGACCTTTTGGAAGCTAGACATAATTCTTGGAATTGCATGTAATTCCATTGTAGGCAAGAACTACTATCAGGATATTGATGAATACAACACTGGACAGCCTTTCGAGACCCTGTCTATGAAATGATAAGGGATATGGGATAGTTATATTTTGAAGAGGACATGCCTTTTAGAAATGTACCTCACAGCAATCTGGCAGTCACCATGTGGTATTTTGGAAAGACATTTTGGAAGCTAGACATAATTCTTGGAATTGCATGTAGTTCCATTGCATGCAAGAACTACCTTAAGGTTATTGATGAATACAACACTGGACAGCCTTTCGAGACCCAGTCTATGAAATGAGAAGGGAAATGGCAAGTTAAATTTTGAAAAGAACATGACCTTTGAGAAATGTACATCACAGCAATCTGGCAGTCACCATGTGGTATTTTGGAAAGACCTTTTGGAAGCTAGACATAATTCTTGGAATTGCATGTAGTTCCATTGCATGCAAGAACTACCTTAAGGTTATTGATGAATACAACACTGGACAGCCTTTCGAGACCCAGTCTATGAAATGAGAAGGGAAATGGGAAGTTATATTTTGAAGAGGACATGCCTTTTAGAAATGTACCTCACAGCAATCTGGCAGTCACCATGTGGAATTGTGGAAAGACATTTTGGAAGCTAGACATAATTCTTGGAATTGCATGTAGTTCCATTGCATGCAAGAACTACCTTAAGGTTATTGATAAATACAACACTGGACAGCCTTTCGAGACCCAGTCTATGAAATGAGAAGGGAAATGGGAAGTTATATTTTGAAGAGGACATGCCTTTTAGAAATGTACCTCACAGCAATCTGGCAGTCACCATGTGGTATTTTGGAAAGACATTTTGGAAGCTAGACATAATTCTTGGAATTGCATGTAATTCCATTGTAGGCAAGAACTACTATCAGGATATTGATGAATACAACACTGGACAGCCTTTCGAGACCCTGTCTATGAAATGATAAGGGATATGGGATAGTTATATTTTGAAGAGGACATGCCTTTTAGAAATGTACCTCACAGCAATCTGGCAGTCACCATGTGGTATTTTGGAAAGACCTTTTGGAAGCTAGACATAATTCTTGGAATTGCATGTAGTTCCATTGCATGCAAGAACTACCTTAAGGTTATTGATGAATACAACACTGGACAGCCTTTCGAGACCCAGTCTATGAAATGAGAAGGGAAATGGCAAGTTAAATTTTGAAAAGAACAGACCTTTGAGAAATGTACCTCACAGCAATCTGGCAGTCACCATGTGGTATTTTGGAAAGACATTTTGGAAGCTAGACATAATTCTTGGAATTGCATGTAGTTCCATTGCATGCAAGAACTACCTTAAGGTTATTGATAAATACAACACTGGACAGCCTTTCGAGACCCAGTCTATGAAATGAGAAGGGAAATGGGAAGTTATATTTTGAAGAGGACATGCCTTTTAGAAATGTACCTCACAGCAATCTGGCAGTCACCATGTGGAATTGTGGAAAGACATTTTGGAAGCTAGACATAATTCTTGGAATTGCATGTAATTCCATTGTAGGCAAGAACTACTATCAGGATATTGATGAATACAACACTGGACAGCCTTTCGAGACCCTGTCTATGAAATGATAAGGGATATGGGATAGTTATATTTTGAAGAGGACATGCCTTTTAGAAATGTACCTCACAGCAATCTGGCAGTCACCATGTGGTATTTTGGAAAGACCTTTTGGAAGCTAGACATAATTCTTGGAATTGCATGTAATTCCATTGTAGGCAAGAACTACTATCAGGATATTGATGAATACAACACTGGACAGCCTTTCGAGACCCTGTCTATGAAATGATAAGGGATATGGGATAGTTATATTTTGAAGAGGACATGCCTTTTAGAAATGTACCTCACAGCAATCTGGCAGTCACCATGTGGTATTTTGGAAAGACATTTTGGAAGCTAGACATAATTCTTGGAATTGCATGTAGTTCCATTGCATGCAAGAACTACCTTAAGGTTATTGATGAATACAACACTGGACAGCCTTTCGAGACCCAGTCTATGAAATGAGAAGGGAAATGGCAAGTTAAATTTTGAAAAGAACAGACCTTTGAGAAATGTACCTCACAGCAATCTGGCAGTCACCATGTGGTATTTTGGAAAGACATTTTGGAAGCTAGACATAATTCTTGGAATTGCATGTAGTTCCATTGCATGCAAGAACTACCTTAAGGTTATTGATGAATACAACACTGGACAGCCTTTCGAGACCCAGTCTATGAAATGAGAAGGGAAATGGCAAGTTAAATTTTGAAAAGAACATGACCTTTGAGAAATGTACCTCACAGCAATCTGGCAGTCACCATGTGGTATTTTGGAAAGACCTTTTGGAAGCTAGACATAATTCTTGGAATTGCATGTAGTTCCATTGCATGCAAGAACTACCTTAAGGTTATTGATGAATACAACACTGGACAGCCTTTCGAGACCCAGTCTATGAAATGAGAAGGGAAATGGGAAGTTAAATTTTGAAGAGAACATGACCTTTGAGAAATGTACCTCACAGCAATCTGGCAGTCACCATGTGGTATTTTGGAAAGACCTTTTGGAAGCTAGACATAATTCTTGGAATTGCATGTAGTTCCATTGCATGCAAGAACTACCTTAAGGTTATTGATAAATACAACACTGGACAGCCTTTCGAGACCCAGTCTATGAAATGAGAAGGGAAATGGGAAGTTATATTTTGAAGAGGACATGCCTTTTAGAAATGTACCTCACAGCAATCTGGCAGTCACCATGTGGTATTTTGGAAAGACATTTTGGAAGCTAGACATAATTCTTGGAATTGCATGTAATTCCATTGTAGGCAAGAACTACTATCAGGATATTGATGAATACAACACTGGACAGCCTTTCGAGACCCTGTCTATGAAATGATAAGGGATATGGGATAGTTATATTTTGAAGAGGACATGCCTTTTAGAAATGTACCTCACAGCAATCTGGCAGTCACCATGTGGTATTTTGGAAAGACCTTTTGGAAGCTAGACATAATTCTTGGAATTGCATGTAGTTCCATTGCATGCAAGAACTACCTTAAGGTTATTGATGAATACAACACTGGACAGCCTTTCGAGACCCAGTCTATGAAATGAGAAGGGAAATGGCAAGTTAAATTTTGAAAAGAACATGACCTTTGAGAAATGTACCTCACAGCAATCTGGCAGTCACCATGTGGTATTTTGGAAAGACATTTTGGAAGCTAGACATAATTCTTGGAATTGCATGTAGTTCCATTGCAAGCAAGAACTACCTTAAGGTTATTGATGAATACAACACTGGACAGCCTTTCGAGACCCAGTCTATGAAATGAGAAGGGAAATGGCAAGTTAAATTTTGAAAAGAACATGACCTTTGAGAAATGTACCTCACAGCAATCTGGCAGTCACCATGTGGTATTTTGGAAAGACCTTTTGGAAGCTAGACATAATTCTTGGAATTGCATGTAGTTCCATTGCATGCAAGAACTACCTTAAGGTTATTGATAAATACAACACTGGACAGCCTTTCGAGACCCAGTCTATGAAATGAGAAGGGAAATGGGAAGTTATATTTTGAAGAGGACATGCCTTTTAGAAATGTACCTCACAGCAATCTGGCAGTCACCATGTGGTATTTTGGAAAGACATTTTGGAAGCTAGACATAATTCTTGGAATTGCATGTAATTCCATTGTAGGCAAGAACTACTATCAGGATATTGATGAATACAACACTGGACAGCCTTTCGAGACCCTGTCTATGAAATGATAAGGGATATGGGATAGTTATATTTTGAAGAGGACATGCCTTTTAGAAATGTACCTCACAGCAATCTGGCAGTCACCATGTGGTATTTTGGAAAGACATTTTGGAAGCTAGACATAATTCTTGGAATTGCATGTAGTTCCATTGCATGCAAGAACTACCTTAAGGTTATTGATGAATACAACACTGGACAGCCTTTCGAGACCCAGTCTATGAAATGAGAAGGGAAATGGCAAGTTAAATTTTGAAAAGAACAGACCTTTGAGAAATGTACCTCACAGCAATCTGGCAGTCACCATGTGGTATTTTGGAAAGACATTTTGGAAGCTAGACATAATTCTTGGAATTGCATGTAGTTCCATTGCAAGCAAGAACTACCTTAAGGTTATTGATAAATACAACACTGGACAGCCTTTCGAGACCCAGTCTATGAAATGAGAAGGGAAATGGGAAGTTATATTTTGAAGAGGACATGCCTTTTAGAAATGTACCTCACAGCAATCTGGCAGTCACCATGTGGTATTTTGGAAAGACATTTTGGAAGCTAGACATAATTCTTGGAATTGCATGTAGTTCCATTGCATGCAAGAACTACCTTAAGGTTATTGATGAATACAACACTGGACAGCCTTTCGAGACCCAGTCTATGAAATGAGAAGGGAAATGGCAAGTTAAATTTTGAAAAGAACAGACCTTTGAGAAATGTACCTCACAGCAATCTGGCAGTCACCATGTGGTATTTTGGAAAGACCTTTTGGAAGCTAGACATAATTCTTGGAATTGCATGTAGTTCCATTGCATGCAAGAACTACCTTAAGGTTATTGATAAATACAACACTGGACAGCCTTTCGAGACCCAGTCTATGAAATGAGAAGGGAAATGGGAAGTTATATTTTGAAGAGGACATGCCTTTTAGAAATGTACCTCACAGCAATCTGGCAGTCACCATGTGGTATTTTGGAAAGACATTTTGGAAGCTAGACATAATTCTTGGAATTGCATGTAATTCCATTGTAGGCAAGAACTACTATCAGGATATTGATGAATACAACACTGGACAGCCTTTCGAGACCCTGTCTATGAAATGATAAGGGATATGGGATAGTTATATTTTGAAGAGGACATGCCTTTTAGAAATGTACCTCACAGCAATCTGGCAGTCACCATGTGGTATTTTGGAAAGACATTTTGGAAGCTAGACATAATTCTTGGAATTGCATGTAGTTCCATTGCATGCAAGAACTACCTTAAGGTTATTGATGAATACAACACTGGACAGCCTTTCGAGACCCAGTCTATGAAATGAGAAGGGAAATGGCAAGTTAAATTTTGAAAAGAACATGACCTTTGAGAAATGTACATCACAGCAATCTGGCAGTCACCATGTGGTATTTTGGAAAGACCTTTTGGAAGCTAGACATAATTCTTGGAATTGCATGTAGTTCCATTGCATGCAAGAACTACCTTAAGGTTATTGATAAATACAACACTGGACAGCCTTTCGAGACCCAGTCTATGAAATGAGAAGGGAAATGGCAAGTTAAATTTTGAAAAGAACAGACCTTTGAGAAATGTACCTCACAGCAATCTGGCAGTCACCATGTGGTATTTTGGAAAGACCTTTTGGAAGCTAGACATAATTCTTGGAATTGCATGTAGTTCCATTGCATGCAAGAACTACCTTAAGGTTATTGATGAATACAACACTGGACAGCCTTTCGAGACCCAGTCTATGAAATGAGAAGGGAAATGGGAAGTTAAATTTTGAAAAGAACATGACCTTTGTAGAAATGTACCTCACAGCAATCTGGCAGTCACCGTGTGGAATTGTGGAAAGACATTTTGGAAGCTAGACATAATTCTTGGAATTGCATGTAATTCCATTGCAGGCAAGAACTACTATCAGGATATTGATGAATACAACACTGGACAGCCTTTCGAGACCCTGTCTATGAAATGATAAGGGATATGGGATAGTTATATTTTGAAGAGGACATGCCTTTTAGAAATGTACCTCACAGCAATCTGGCAGTCACCATGTGGTATTTTGGAAAGACATTTTGGAAGCTAGACATAATTCTTGGAATTGCATGTAGTTCCATTGCATGCAAGAACTACCTTAAGGTTATTGATGAATACAACACTGGACAGCCTTTCGAGACCCAGTCTATGAAATGAGAAGGGAAATGGCAAGTTAAATTTTGAAAAGAACAGACCTTTGAGAAATGTACCTCACAGCAATCTGGCAGTCACCATGTGGTATTTTGGAAAGACCTTTTGGAAGCTAGACATAATTCTTGGAATTGCATGTAGTTCCATTGCATGCAAGAACTACCTTAAGGTTATTGATAAATACAACACTGGACAGCCTTTCGAGACCCAGTCTATGAAATGAGAAGGGAAATGGGAAGTTATATTTTGAAGAGGACATGCCTTTTAGAAATGTACCTCACAGCAATCTGGCAGTCACCATGTGGAATTTTGGAAAGACATTTTGGAAGCTAGACATAATTCTTGGAATTGCATGTAATTCCATTGTAGGCAAGAACTACTATCAGGATATTGATGAATACAACACTGGACAGCCTTTTGAGACCCTGTCTATGAAATGATAAGGGATATGGGATAGTTATATTTTGAAGAGGACATGCCTTTTAGAAATGTACCTCACAGCAATCTGGCAGTCACCATGTGGTATTTTGGAAAGACATTTTGGAAGCTAGACATAATTCTTGGAATTGCATGTAGTTCCATTGCATGCAAGAACTACCTTAAGGTTATTGATGAATACAACACTGGACAGCCTTTCGAGACCCAGTCTATGAAATGAGAAGGGAAATGGCAAGTTAAATTTTGAAAAGAACATGACCTTTGAGAAATGTACATCACAGCAATCTGGCAGTCACCATGTGGTATTTTGGAAAGACCTTTTGGAAGCTAGACATAATTCTTGGAATTGCATGTAGTTCCATTGCATGCAAGAACTACCTTAAGGTTATTGATAAATACAACACTGGACAGCCTTTCGAGACCCAGTCTATGAAATGAGAAGGGAAATGGGAAGTTATATTTTGAAGAGGACATGCCTTTTAGAAATGTACCTCACAGCAATCTGGCAGTCACCATGTGGAATTTTGGAAAGACATTTTGGAAGCTAGACATAATTCTTGGAATTGCATGTAATTCCATTGTAGGCAAGAACTACTATCAGGATATTGATGAATACAACACTGGACAGCCTTTTGAGACCCTGTCTATGAAATGATAAGGGATATGGGATAGTTATATTTTGAAGAGGACATGCCTTTTAGAAATGTACCTCACAGCAATCTGGCAGTCACCATGTGGTATTTTGGAAAGACATTTTGGAAGCTAGACATAATTCTTGGAATTGCATGTAGTTCCATTGCATGCAAGAACTACCTTAAGGTTATTGATGAATACAACACTGGACAGCCTTTCGAGACCCAGTCTATGAAATGAGAAGGGAAATGGCAAGTTAAATTTTGAAAAGAACAGACCTTTGAGAAATGTACCTCACAGCAATCTGGCAGTCACCATGTGGTATTTTGGAAAGACCTTTTGGAAGCTAGACATAATTCTTGGAATTGCATGTAGTTCCATTGCATGCAAGAACTACCTTAAGGTTATTGATGAATACAACACTGGACAGCCTTTCGAGACCCAGTCTATGAAATGAGAAGGGAAATGGGAAGTTATATTTTGAAGAGGACATGCCTTTTAGAAATGTACCTCACAGCAATCTGGCAGTCACCATGTGGAATTGTGGAAAGACATTTTGGAAGCTAGACATAATTCTTGGAATTGCATGTAGTTCCATTGCATGCAAGAACTACCTTAAGGTTATTGATGAATACAACACTGGACAGCCTTTCGAGACCCAGTCTATGAAATGAGAAGGGAAATGGCAAGTTAAATTTTGAAAAGAACATGACCTTTGAGAAATGTACCTCACAGCAATCTGGCAGTCACCATGTGGTATTTTGGAAAGACCTTTTGGAAGCTAGACATAATTCTTGGAATTGCATGTAGTTCCATTGCATGCAAGAACTACCTTAAGGTTATTGATAAATACAACACTGGACAGCCTTTCGAGACCCAGTCTATGAAATGAGAAGGGAAATGGGAAGTTATATTTTGAAGAGGACATGCCTTTTAGAAATGTACCTCACAGCAATCTGGCAGTCACCATGTGGTATTTTGGAAAGACATTTTGGAAGCTAGACATAATTCTTGGAATTGCATGTAATTCCATTGTAGGCAAGAACTACTATCAGAATATTGATGAATACAACACTGGACAGCCTTTCGAGACCCAGTCTATGAAATGATAAGGGATATGGGATAGTTATATTTTGAAGAGGACATGCCTTTTAGAAATGTACCTCACAGCAATCTGGCAGTCACCATGTGGTATTTTGGAAAGACATTTTGGAAGCTAGACATAATTCTTGGAATTGCATGTAGTTCCATTGCATGCAAGAACTACCTTAAGGTTATTGATGAATACAACACTGGACAGCCTTTCGAGACCCAGTCTATGAAATGAGAAGGGAAAAAGGAAGTTATATTTTGAAGAGGACATGCCTTTTAGAAATGTACCTCACAGCAATCTGGCAGTCACCATGTGGTATTTTGGAAAGACATTTTGGAAGCTAGACATAATTCTTGGAATTGCATGTAGTTCCATTGCATGCAAGAACTACCTTAAGGCTTATTGATGAATACAACACTGGACAGCCTTTCGAGACCCAGTCTATGAAATGAGAAGGGAAATGGCGAAGTTATATTTTGAAGAGGACATGCCTTTTAGAAATGTACCTCACAGCAATCTGGCAGTCACCGTGTGGAATTGTGGAAAGACATTTTGGAAGCTAGACATAATTCTTGGAATTGCATGTAGTTCCATTGCATGCAAGAACTACCTTAAGGTTATTGATAAATACAACACTGGACAGCCTTTCGAGACCCAGTCTATGAAATGAGAAGGGAAATGGCAAGTTAAATTTTGAAAAGAACAGACCTTTGAGAAATGTACATCACAGCAATCTGGCAGTCACCATGTGGTATTTTGGAAAGACCTTTTGGAAGCTAGACATAATTCTTGGAATTGCATGTAGTTCCATTGCATGCAAGAACTACCTTAAGGTTATTGATAAATACAACACTGGACAGCCTTTCGAGACCCAGTCTATGAAATGAGAAGGGAAATGGGAAGTTATATTTTGAAGAGGACATGCCTTTTAGAAATGTACCTCACAGCAATCTGGCAGTCACCATGTGGAATTTTGGAAAGACATTTTGGAAGCTAGACATAATTCTTGGAATTGCATGTAATTCCATTGTAGGCAAGAACTACTATCAGGATATTGATGAATACAACACTGGACAGCCTTTCGAGACCCTGTCTATGAAATGATAAGGGATATGGGATAGTTATATTTTGAAGAGGACATGCCTTTTAGAAATGTACCTCACAGCAATCTGGCAGTCACCATGTGGTATTTTGGAAAGACATTTTGGAAGCTAGACATAATTCTTGGAATTGCATGTAGTTCCACTGCATGCAAGAACTACCTTAAGGTTATTGATGAATACAACACTGGACAGCCTTTCGAGACCCAGTCTATGAAATGAGAAGGGAAATGGCAAGTTAAATTTTGAAAAGAACAGACCTTTGAGAAATGTACATCACAGCATTCTGGCAGTCACCATGTGGTATTTTGGAAAGACCTTTTGGAAGCTAGACATAATTCTTGGAATTGCATGTAGTTCCATTGCATGCAAGAACTACCTTAAGGTTATTGATAAATACAACACTGGACAGCCTTTCGAGACCCAGTCTATGAAATGAGAAGGGAAATGGGAAGTTATATTTTGAAGAGGACATGCCTTTTAGAAATGTACCTCACAGCAATCTGGCAGTCACCATGTGGAATTTTGGAAAGACATTTTGGAAGCTAGACATAATTCTTGGAATTGCATGTAATTCCATTGTAGGCAAGAACTACTATCAGGATATTGATGAATACAACACTGGACAGCCTTTTGAGACCCTGTCTATGAAATGATAAGGGATATGGGATAGTTATATTTTGAAGAGGACATGCCTTTTAGAAATGTACCTCACAGCAATCTGGCAGTCACCATGTGGTATTTTGGAAAGACATTTTGGAAGCTAGACATAATTCTTGGAATTGCATGTAGTTCCACTGCATGCAAGAACTACCTTAAGGTTATTGATGAATACAACACTGGACAGCCTTTCGAGACCCAGTCTATGAAATGAGAAGGGAAATGGCAAGTTAAATTTTGAAAAGAACAGACCTTTGAGAAATGTACATCACAGCATTCTGGCAGTCACCATGTGGTATTTTGGAAAGACCTTTTGGAAGCTAGACATAATTCTTGGAATTGCATGTAGTTCCATTGCATGCAAGAACTACCTTAAGGTTATTGATAAATACAACACTGGACAGCCTTTCGAGACCCAGTCTATGAAATGAGAAGGGAAATGGGAAGTTATATTTTGAAGAGGACATGCCTTTTAGAAATGTACCTCACAGCAATCTGGCAGTCACCATGTGGAATTTTGGAAAGACATTTTGGAAGCTAGACATAATTCTTGGAATTGCATGTAATTCCATTGTAGGCAAGAACTACTATCAGGATATTGATGAATACAACACTGGACAGCCTTTTGAGACCCTGTCTATGAAATGATAAGGGATATGGGATAGTTATATTTTGAAGAGGACATGCCTTTTAGAAATGTACCTCACAGCAATCTGGCAGTCACCATGTGGTATTTTGGAAAGACATTTTGGAAGCTAGACATAATTCTTGGAATTGCATGTAGTTCCATTGCATGCAAGAACTACCTTAAGGTTATTGATGAATACAACACTGGACAGCCTTTCGAGACCCAGTCTATGAAATGAGAAGGGAAATGGCAAGTTAAATTTTGAAAAGAACAGACCTTTGAGAAATGTACATCACAGCATTCTGGCAGTCACCATGTGGTATTTTGGAAAGACCTTTTGGAAGCTAGACATAATTCTTGGAATTGCATGTAGTTCCATTGCATGCAAGAACTACCTTAAGGTTATTGATAAATACAACACTGGACAGCCTTTCGAGACCCAGTCTATGAAATGAGAAGGGAAATGGGAAGTTATATTTTGAAGAGGACATGCCTTTTAGAAATGTACCTCACAGCAATCTGGCAGTCACCGTGTGGAATTGTGGAAAGACATTTTGGAAGCTAGACATAATTCTTGGAATTGCATGTAGTTCCATTGCATGCAAGAACTACCTTAAGGTTATTGATGAATACAACACTGGACAGCCTTTCGAGACCCAGTCTATGAAATGAGAAGGGAAATGGCAAGTTAAATTTTGAAAAGAACAGACCTTTGAGAAATGTACATCACAGCAATCTGGCAGTCACCATGTGGTATTTTGGAAAGACCTTTTGGAAGCTAGACATAATTCTTGGAATTGCATGTAGTTCCATTGCATGCAAGAACTACCTTAAGGTTATTGATAAATACAACACTGGACAGCCTTTCGAGACCCAGTCTATGAAATGAGAAGGGAAATGGGAAGTTATATTTTGAAGAGGACATGCCTTTTAGAAATGTACCTCACAGCAATCTGGCAGTCACCATGTGGTATTTTGGAAAGACATTTTGGAAGCTAGACATAATTCTTGGAATTGCATGTAATTCCATTGTAGGCAAGAACTACTATCAGGATATTGATGAATACAACACTGGACAGCCTTTCGAGACCCTGTCTATGAAATGATAAGGGATATGGGATAGTTATATTTTGAAGAGGACATGCCTTTTAGAAATGTACCTCACAGCAATCTGGCAGTCACCATGTGGTATTTTGGAAAGACATTTTGGAAGCTAGACATAATTCTTGGAATTGCATGTAGTTCCATTGCATGCAAGAACTACCTTAAGGTTATTGATAAATACAACACTGGACAGCCTTTCGAGACCCAGTCTATGAAATGAGAAGGGAAATGGGAAGTTATATTTTGAAGAGGACATGCCTTTTAGAAATGTACCTCACAGCAATCTGGCAGTCACCATGTGGTATTTTGGAAAGACATTTTGGAAGCTAGACATAATTCTTGGAATTGCATGTAGTTCCATTGCATGCAAGAACTACCTTAAGGCTTATTGATGAATACAACACTGGACAGCCTTTCGAGACCCAGTCTATGAAATGAGAAGGGAAATGGGAAGTTATATTTTGAAGAGGACATGCCTTTTAGAAATGTACCTCACAGCAATCTGGCAGTCACCGTGTGGAATTGTGGAAAGACATTTTGGAAGCTAGACATAATTCTTGGAATTGCATGTAGTTCCATTGCATGCAAGAACTACCTTAAGGTTATTGATAAATACAACACTGGACAGCCTTTCGAGACCCAGTCTATGAAATGAGAAGGGAAATGGCAAGTTAAATTTTGAAAAGAACATGACCTTTGAGAAATGTACATCACAGCAATCTGGCAGTCACCATGTGGTATTTTGGAAAGACCTTTTGGAAGCTAGACATAATTCTTGGAATTGCATGTAGTTCCATTGCATGCAAGAACTACCTTAAGGTTATTGATAAATACAACACTGGACAGCCTTTCGAGACCCAGTCTATGAAATGAGAAGGGAAATGGGAAGTTATATTTTGAAGAGGACATGCCTTTTAGAAATGTACCTCACAGCAATCTGGCAGTCACCATGTGGAATTTTGGAAAGACATTTTGGAAGCTAGACATAATTCTTGGAATTGCATGTAATTCCATTGTAGGCAAGAACTACTATCAGGATATTGATGAATACAACACTGGACAGCCTTTCGAGACCCTGTCTATGAAATGATAAGGGATATGGGATAGTTATATTTTGAAGAGGACATGCCTTTTAGAAATGTACCTCACAGCAATCTGGCAGTCACCATGTGGTATTTTGGAAAGACATTTTGGAAGCTAGACATAATTCTTGGAATTGCATGTAGTTCCATTGCATGCAAGAACTACCTTAAGGTTATTGATGAATACAACACTGGACAGCCTTTCGAGACCCAGTCTATGAAATGAGAAGGGAAATGGCAAGTTAAATTTTGAAAAGAACAGACCTTTGAGAAATGTACATCACAGCATTCTGGCAGTCACCATGTGGTATTTTGGAAAGACCTTTTGGAAGCTAGACATAATTCTTGGAATTGCATGTAGTTCCATTGCATGCAAGAACTACCTTAAGGTTATTGATAAATACAACACTGGACAGCCTTTCGAGACCCAGTCTATGAAATGAGAAGGGAAATGGGAAGTTATATTTTGAAGAGGACATGCCTTTTAGAAATGTACCTCACAGCAATCTGGCAGTCACCATGTGGAATTTTGGAAAGACATTTTGGAAGCTAGACATAATTCTTGGAATTGCATGTAATTCCATTGTAGGCAAGAACTACTATCAGGATATTGATGAATACAACACTGGACAGCCTTTCGAGACCCTGTCTATGAAATGATAAGGGATATGGGATAGTTATATTTTGAAGAGGACATGCCTTTTAGAAATGTACCTCACAGCAATCTGGCAGTCACCATGTGGTATTTTGGAAAGACATTTTGGAAGCTAGACATAATTCTTGGAATTGCATGTAGTTCCATTGCATGCAAGAACTACCTTAAGGTTATTGATGAATACAACACTGGACAGCCTTTCGAGACCCAGTCTATGAAATGAGAAGGGAAATGGCAAGTTAAATTTTGAAAAGAACAGACCTTTGAGAAATGTACATCACAGCATTCTGGCAGTCACCATGTGGTATTTTGGAAAGACCTTTTGGAAGCTAGACATAATTCTTGGAATTGCATGTAGTTCCATTGCATGCAAGAACTACCTTAAGGTTATTGATGAATACAACACTGGACAGCCTTTCGAGACCCAGTCTATGAAATGAGAAGGGAAATGGGAAGTTATATTTTGAAGAGGACATGCCTTTTAGAAATGTACCTCACAGCAATCTGGCAGTCACCGTGTGGAATTGTGGAAAGACATTTTGGAAGCTAGACATAATTCTTGGAATTGCATGTAGTTCCATTGCATGCAAGAACTACCTTAAGGTTATTGATAAATACAACACTGGACAGCCTTTCGAGACCCAGTCTATGAAATGAGAAGGGAAATGGGAAGTTATATTTTGAAGAGGACATGCCTTTTAGAAATGTACCTCACAGCAATCTGGCAGTCACCATGTGGTATTTTGGAAAGACATTTTGGAAGCTAGACATAATTCTTGGAATTGCATGTAGTTCCATTGCATGCAAGAACTACCTTAAGGTTATTGATGAATACAACACTGGACAGCCTTTCGAGACCCAGTCTATGAAATGAGAAGGGAAATGGCAAGTTATATTTTGAAAAGGACATGACCTTTGAGAAATGTACCTCACAGCAATCTGGCAGTCACCATGTGGTATTTTGGAAAGACCTTTTGGAAGCTAGACATAATTCTTGGAATTGCATGTAGTTCCATTGTAGGCAAGAACTACTATCAGGATATTGATGAATACAACACTGGACAGCCTTTTGAGACCCTGTCTATGAAATGATAAGGGATATGGGATAGTTATATTTTGAAGAGGACATGCCTTTTAGAAATGTACCTCACAGCAATCTGGCAGTCACCATGTGGTATTTTGGAAAGACATTTTGGAAGCTAGACATAATTCTTGGAATTGCATGTAGTTCCATTGCATGCAAGAACTACCTTAAGGTTATTGATGAATACAACACTGGACAGCCTTTCGAGACCCAGTCTATGAAATGAGAAGGGAAATGGCAAGTTAAATTTTGAAAAGAACAGACCTTTGAGAAATGTACATCACAGCAATCTGGCAGTCACCATGTGGTATTTTGGAAAGACCTTTTGGAAGCTAGACATAATTCTTGGAATTGCATGTAGTTCCATTGCATGCAAGAACTACCTTAAGGTTATTGATGAATACAACACTGGACAGCCTTTCGAGACCCAGTCTATGAAATGAGAAGGGAAATGGGAAGTTATATTTTGAAGAGGACATGCCTTTTAGAAATGTACCTCACAGCAATCTGGCAGTCACCGTGTGGAATTGTGGAAAGACATTTTGGAAGCTAGACATAATTCTTGGAATTGCATGTAGTTCCATTGCATGCAAGAACTACCTTAAGGTTATTGATGAATACAACACTGGACAGCCTTTCGAGACCCAGTCTATGAAATGAGAAGGGAAATGGCAAGTTAAATTTTGAAAAGAACAGACCTTTGAGAAATGTACCTCACAGCAATCTGGCAGTCACCATGTGGTATTTTGGAAAGACATTTTGGAAGCTAGACATAATTCTTGGAATTGCATGTAATTCCATTGTAGGCAAGAACTACTATCAGGATATTGATGAATACAACACTGGACAGCCTTTCGAGACCCTGTCTATGAAATGATAAGGGATATGGGATAGTTATATTTTGAAGAGGACATGCCTTTTAGAAATGTACCTCACAGCAATCTGGCAGTCACCATGTGGTATTTTGGAAAGACATTTTGGAAGCTAGACATAATTCTTGGAATTGCATGTAGTTCCATTGCATGCAAGAACTACCTTAAGGTTATTGATAAATACAACACTGGACAGCCTTTCGAGACCCAGTCTATGAAATGAGAAGGGAAATGGGAAGTTATATTTTGAAGAGGACATGCCTTTTAGAAATGTACCTCACAGCAATCTGGCAGTCACCATGTGGTATTTTGGAAAGACATTTTGGAAGCTAGACATAATTCTTGGAATTGCATGTAGTTCCATTGCATGCAAGAACTACCTTAAGGCTATTGATGAATACAACACTGGACAGCCTTTCGAGACCCAGTCTATGAAATGAGAAGGGAAATGGGAAGTTATATTTTGAAGAGGACATGCCTTTTAGAAATGTACCTCACAGCAATCTGGCAGTCACCGTGTGGAATTGTGGAAAGACATTTTGGAAGCTAGACATAATTCTTGGAATTGCATGTAGTTCCATTGCATGCAAGAACTACCTTAAGGTTATTGATAAATACAACACTGGACAGCCTTTCGAGACCCAGTCTATGAAATGAGAAGGGAAATGGCAAGTTAAATTTTGAAAAGAACAGACCTTTGAGAAATGTACATCACAGCAATCTGGCAGTCACCATGTGGTATTTTGGAAAGACCTTTTGGAAGCTAGACATAATTCTTGGAATTGCATGTAGTTCCATTGCATGCAAGAACTACCTTAAGGTTATTGATAAATACAACACTGGACAGCCTTTCGAGACCCAGTCTATGAAATGAGAAGGGAAATGGGAAGTTATATTTTGAAGAGGACATGCCTTTTAGAAATGTACCTCACAGCAATCTGGCAGTCACCATGTGGAATTTTGGAAAGACATTTTGGAAGCTAGACATAATTCTTGGAATTGCATGTAATTCCATTGTAGGCAAGAACTACTATCAGGATATTGATGAATACAACACTGGACAGCCTTTTGAGACCCTGTCTATGAAATGATAAGGGATATGGGATAGTTATATTTTGAAGAGGACATGCCTTTTAGAAATGTACCTCACAGCAATCTGGCAGTCACCATGTGGTATTTTGGAAAGACATTTTGGAAGCTAGACATAATTCTTGGAATTGCATGTAGTTCCATTGCATGCAAGAACTACCTTAAGGTTATTGATGAATACAACACTGGACAGCCTTTCGAGACCCAGTCTATGAAATGAGAAGGGAAATGGCAAGTTAAATTTTGAAAAGAACAGACCTTTGAGAAATGTACATCACAGCAATCTGGCAGTCACCATGTGGTATTTTGGAAAGACCTTTTGGAAGCTAGACATAATTCTTGGAATTGCATGTAGTTCCATTGCATGCAAGAACTACCTTAAGGTTATTGATGAATACAACACTGGACAGCCTTTCGAGACCCAGTCTATGAAATGAGAAGGGAAATGGGAAGTTATATTTTGAAGAGGACATGCCTTTTAGAAATGTACCTCACAGCAATCTGGCAGTCACCGTGTGGAATTGTGGAAAGACATTTTGGAAGCTAGACATAATTCTTGGAATTGCATGTAGTTCCATTGCATGCAAGAACTACCTTAAGGTTATTGAAAAATACAACACTGGACAGCCTTTCGAGACCCAGTCTATGAAATGAGAAGGGAAATGGGAAGTTATATTTTGAAGAGGACATGCCTTTTAGAAATGTACCTCACAGCAATCTGGCAGTCACCATGTGGAATTGTGGAAAGACATTTTGGAAGCTAGACATAATTCTTGGAATTGCATGTAATTCCATTGTAGGCAAGAACTACTATCAGAATATTGATGAATACAACAATGGATAGCCTTTCGAGACCCAGTCTATGAAATGATAAGGGATATGGGATAGTTATATTTTGAAGAGGACATGCCTTTTAGAAATGTACCTCACAGCAATCTGGCAGTCACCATGTGGTATTTTGGAAAGACATTTTGGAAGCTAGACATAATTCTTGGAATTGCATGTAGTTCCATTGCATGCAAGAACTACCTTAAGGTTATTGATGAATACAACACTGGACAGCCTTTCGAGACCCAGTCTATGAAATGAGAAGGGAAATGGCAAGTTAAATTTTGAAAAGAACATGACCTTTGAGAAATGTACCTCACAGCAATCTGGCAGTCACCATGTGGTATTTTGGAAAGACATTTTGGAAGCTAGACATAATTCTTGGAATTGCATGTAGTTCCATTGCAATGCAAGAACTACCTTAAGGTTATTGATGAATACAACACTGGACAGCCTTTCGAGACCCAGTCTATGAAATGAGAAGGGAAATGGCAAGTTAAATTTTGAAAAGAACATGACCTTTGAGAAATGTACCTCACAGCAATCTGGCAGTCACCATGTGGTATTTTGGAAAGACCTTTTGGAAGCTAGACATAATTCTTGGAATTGCATGTAGTTCCATTGCATGCAAGAACTACCTTAAGGTTATTGATGAATACAACACTGGACAGCCTTTCGAGACCCAGTCTATGAAATGAGAAGGGAAATGGCAAGTTAAATTTTGAAAAGAACAGACCTTTGAGAAATGTACCTCACAGCAATCTGGCAGTCACCATGTGGTATTTTGGAAAGACCTTTTGGAAGCTAGACATAATTCTTGGAATTGCATGTAGTTCCATTGCATGCAAGAACTACCTTAAGGCTTTTGATGAATACAACACTGGACAGCCTTTCGAGACCCAGTCTATGAAATGAGAAGGGAAATGGGAAGTTAAATTTTGAAGAGAACATGACCTTTGAGAAATGTACCTCACAGCAATCTGGCAGTCACCATGTGGTATTTTGGAAAGACATTTTGGAAGCTAGACATAATTCTTGGAATTGCATGTAGTTCCATTGCATGCAAGAACTACCTTAAGGTTATTGATGAATAAAACACTGGACAGCCTTTCGAGACCCAGTCTATGAAATGAGAAGGGAAATGGGAAGTTATATTTTGAAGAGGACATGCCTTTTAGAAATGTACCTCACAGCAATCTGGCAGTCACCATGTGGTATTTTGGAAAGACCTTTTGGAAGCTAGACATAATTCTTGGAATTGCATGTAGTTCCATTGCATGCAAGAACTACCTTAAGGTTATTGATAAATACAACACTGGACAGCCTTTCGAGACCCAGTCTATGAAATGAGAAGGGAAATGGGAAGTTATATTTTGAAGAGGACATGCCTTTTAGAAATGTACCTCACAGCAATCTGGCAGTCACCATGTGGTATTGTGGAAAGACATTTTGGAAGCTAGACATAATTCTTGGAATTGCATGTAGTTCCATTGCATGCAAGAACTACCTTAAGGTTATTGATGAATACAACACTGGACAGCCTTTCGAGACCCAGTCTATGAAATGAGAAGGGAAATGGGAAGTTATATTTTGAAGAGGACATGCCTTTTAGAAATGTACCTCACAGCAATCTGGCAGTCACCATGTGGAATTGTGGAAAGACATTTTGGAAGCTAGACATAATTCTTGGAATTGCATGTAATTCCATTGTAGGCAAGAACTACTGTCAGGATATTGATGAATACAACACTGGACAGCCTTTCGAGACCCTGTCTATGAAATGATAAGGGATATGGGATAGTTATATTTTGAAGAGGACATGCCTTTTAGAAATGTACCTCACAGCAATCTGGCAGTCACCATGTGGTATTTTGGAAAGACATTTTGGAAGCTAGACATAATTCTTGGAATTGCATGTAGTTCCATTGCATGCAAGAACTACCTTAAGGTTATTGATGAATACAACACTGGACAGCCTTTCGAGACCCAGTCTATGAAATGAGAAGGGAAATGGCAAGTTAAATTTTGAAAAGAACAGACCTTTGAGAAATGTACATCACAGCAATCTGGCAGTCACCATGTGGTATTTTGGAAAGACCTTTTGGAAGCTAGACATAATTCTTGGAATTGCATGTAGTTCCATTGCATGCAAGAACTACCTTAAGGTTATTGATAAATACAACACTGGACAGCCTTTCGAGACCCAGTCTATGAAATGAGAAGGGAAATGGGAAGTTATATTTTGAAGAGGACATGCCTTTTAGAAATGTACCTCACAGCAATCTGGCAGTCACCATGTGGTATTTTGGAAAGACATTTTGGAAGCTAGACATAATTCTTGGAATTGCATGTAATTCCATTGTAGGCAAGAACTACTATCAGGATATTGATGAATACAACACTGGACAGCCTTTCGAGACCCTGTCTATGAAATGATAAGGGATATGGGATAGTTATATTTTGAAGAGGACATGCCTTTTAGAAATGTACCTCACAGCAATCTGGCAGTCACCATGTGGTATTTTGGAAAGACATTTTGGAAGCTAGACATAATTCTTGGAATTGCATGTAGTTCCATTGCATGCAAGAACTACCTTAAGGTTATTGATAAATACAACACTGGACAGCCTTTCGAGACCCAGTCTATGAAATGAGAAGGGAAATGGGAAGTTATATTTTGAAGAGGACATGCCTTTTAGAAATGTACCTCACAGCAATCTGGCAGTCACCGTGTGGAATTGTGGAAAGACATTTTGTAAGCTAGACATAATTCTTGGAATTGCATGTAATTCCATTGTAGGCAAGAACTAATGTCAGGATATTGATGAATACAACACTGGACAGCCTTTCGAGACCCTGTCTATGAAATGATAAGGGATATGGGATAGTTATATTTTGAAGAGGACATGCCTTTTAGAAATGTACCTCACAGCAATCTGGCAGTCACCATGTGGTATTTTGGAAAGACCTTTTGGAAGCTAGACATAATTCTTGGAATTGCATGTAGTTCCACTGCATGCAAGAACTACCTTAAGGTTATTGATGAATACAACACTGGACAGCCTTTCGAGACCCAGTCTATGAAATGAGAAGGGAAATGGCAAGTTAAATTTTGAAAAGAACATGACCTTTGAGAAATGTACCTCACAGCAATCTGGCAGTCACCATGTGGTATTTTGGAAAGACCTTTTGGAAGCTAGACATAATTCTTGGAATTGCATGTAGTTCCATTGCATGCAAGAACTACCTTAAGGTTATTGATAAATACAACACTGGACAGCCTTTCGAGACCCAGTCTATGAAATGAGAAGGGAAATGGGAAGTTATATTTTGAAGAGGACATGCCTTTTAGAAATGTACCTCACAGCAATCTGGCAGTCACCGTGTGGAATTGTGGAAAGACATTTTGGAAGCTAGACATAATTCTTGGAATTGCATGTAATTCCATTGTAGGCAAGAACTACTATCAGGATATTGATGAATACAACACTGGACAGCCTTTCGAGACCCTGTCTATGAAATGATAAGGGATATGGGATAGTTATATTTTGAAGAGGACATGCCTTTTAGAAATGTACCTCACAGCAATCTGGCAGTCACCATGTGGTATTTTGGAAAGACATTTTGGAAGCTAGACATAATTCTTGGAATTGCATGTAGTTCCATTGCATGCAAGAACTACCTTAAGGTTATTGATGAATACAACACTGGACAGCCTTTCGAGACCCAGTCTATGAAATGAGAAGGGAAATGGCAAGTTATATTTTGAAGAGGACATGACCTTTTAGAAATGTACCTCACAGCAATCTGGCAGTCACCATGTGGTATTTTGGAAAGACATTTTGGAAGCTAGACATAATTCTTGGAATTGCATGTAGTTCCATTGCAAGCAAGAACTACCTTAAGGTTATTGATGAATACAACACTGGACAGCCTTTCAAGACCCAGTCTATGAAATGAGAAGGGAAATGGCAAGTTAAATTTTGAAAAGAAAAGACCTTTGAGAAATGTACCTCACAGCAATCTGGCAGTCACCATGTGGTATTTTGGAAAGACCTTTTGGAAGCTAGACATAATTCTTGGAATTGCATGTAGTTCCATTGCATGCAAGAACTACCTTAAGGCTTTTGATGAATACAACACTGGACAGCCTTTCGAGACCCAGTCTATGAAATGAGAAGGGAAATGGCAAGTTAAATTTTGAAAAGAACAGACCTTTGAGAAATGTACATCACAGCAATCTGGCAGTCACCATGTGGTATTTTGGAAAGACCTTTTGGAAGCTAGACATAATTCTTGGAATTGCATGTAATTCCATTGTAGGCAAGAACTACTCTCAGGATATTGATGAATACAACACTGGACAGCCTTTCGAGACCCAGTCTATGAAATGAGAAGGGAAATGGGAAGTTATATTTTGAAGAGGACATGCCTTTTAGAAATGTACCTCACAGCAATCTGGCAGTCACCATGTGGTATTTTGGAAAGACATTTTGGAAGCTAGACATATTTCTTGGAATTGCATGTAATTCCATTGTAGGCAAGAACTACTCTCAGGATATTGATGAATACAACACAGGACAGCCTTTCGAGACCCTGTCTATGAAATGATAAGGGATATGGGATAGTTATATTTTGAAGAGGACATGCCTTTTAGAAATGTACCTCACAGCAATCTGGCAGTCACCATGTGGTATTTTGGAAAGACTTTTTGGAAGCTAGACATAATTCTTGGAATTGCATGTAGTTCCATTGCATGCAAGAACTACCTTAAGGTTATTGATAAATACAACACTGGACAGCCTTTCGAGACCCAGTCTATGAAATGAGAAGGGAAATGGGAAGTTATATTTTGAAGAGGACATGCCTTTTAGAAATGTACCTCACAGCAATCTGGCAGTCACCATGTGGTATTTTGGAAAGACATTTTGGAAGCTAGACATAATTCTTGGAATTGCATGTAGTTCCATTGCATGCAAGAACTACCTTAAGGTTATTGATAAATACAACACTGGACAGCCTTTCGAGACCCAGTCTATGAAATGAGAAGGGAAATGGGAAGTTATATTTTGAAGAGGACATGCCTTTTAGAAATGTACCTCACAGCAATCTGGCAGTCACC
>NW_026249812.1:0-87630 GCF_019703515.2 Myxocyprinus asiaticus
CCCTAAACCACTTACCTGTCTTAGCCGACATGCATCACTCACTTCGGCCTAACACACTTCATCAAACACCCCCCATCTCCATAGAACCACCCTAAACCACTTATCTGTCATAGCCGACATGCATCACTCATTTCAGCCATACACACTTCATCAAACATCCCCCACCACCACAGAACCACCCTAAACCACTTACCTGTCATAGCCGACATGCATCCCTCACTTCGGACTAACACAGTGCATCTAACACTCCCCACCTCCATAGAACCACCCCAAACCACTAACCTGTCATAGCCGATTTGCATCACTCACTTCGGATTCAACCAGTGCATGTAACACCCCCCACCTCCATAGAACCACGCTGAACCACTTACCTGTCATAGCCGGCATGCATCACTCACTTCGGCCTAACACAGTGCATCTAACACCCCCCAGCTCCATAGAACCACCCTAAACAACTTACCTGTCATAGCTGACATGCATCACTCACTTCTGACTCAAACAGTGCATGTAACACCTCCCACCTCCATAGAACCACCCTAAACCACTAACCTGTCATAGCCGATTTGCATCACTCACTTCGGATTCAACCAGTGCATGTAACACCCCCCACCTCCATAGAACCACGCTGAACCACTTACCTGTCATAGCCGGCATGCATCACTCACTTCGGCCTAACACAGTGCATCTAACACCCCCCAGCTCCATAGAACCACCCTAAACAACTTACCTGTCTTAGCCGACATGCATCACTCAGTTCGGCATAACACACTTCATCAAACACCCCCCACCTCCATAGAACCACCCTAAACCACTTACCTGTCTTAGCCGACTTGCATCACTCACTTCGGCATCACACACTTCATCAAACACCCCCCACATCCATAGAAGCACCCTAAACCACTTACCTGTCTTAGCCGACATGCATCACTCACTTCAGCCTAACACACTTCATCAAACATCCCCCAACTCCACAGAACCACCCTAAACCACTTACCTGTCATAGCCGACATGAATCACTCGCTTCGGACTAACACTGTGCATCAAACACCCCCCATCTCCATAGAACCACCCTAAACCACTTACCTGACTTAGCCGACTTGCATCACTCACTTCGGCATAACACACTTCATCTAACACCCCCCATCTCCATAGAACCACCCTAAACCACTTACCTGTCATAGCCGACATGCATCACTCATTTCAGCCATACACACTTCATCAAACATCCCCCACCTCAACAAAACCACCCTAAACCACTTACCTGTCATAGCCGACATGCATCCCTCACTTCGGACTAACACAGTGCATCTAACACTTCCCACCTCCATAGAACCACCCCAAACCACTAACCTGTCATAGCCGATTTGCATCACTCACTTCGGATTCAACCAGTGCATGTAACACCCCCCACCTCCATAGAACCACGCTGAACCACTTACCTGTCATAGCCGGCATGCATCACTCACTTCGGCCTAACACAGTGCATCTAACACCCCCCAGCTCCATAGAACCACCCTAAACAACTTACCTGTCATAGCTGACATGCATCACTCACTTCTGAGTCAAACAGTGCATGTAACACCTCCCACCTCCATAGAACCACCCTAAACTACTTACCTGTCTTAGCCGACATGCATCACTCAGTTCGGCATAACACACTTCATCAAACACCCCCCACCTCCATAGAACCACCCTAAACCACTTACCTGTCTTAGCCGAATTGCATCACTAACTTCGGCATAACACACTTCATCAAACACCCCCCACATCCATAGAAGCACACTAAACCACTTACCTGTCTTAGCCGACATGCATCACTCACTTCAGCCTAACAAACTTCATCAAACATCCCCCAACTCCACAGAACCACCCTAAACCACTTACATGTCATAGCCGACATGAATCACTCGCTTCGGACTAACACTGTGCATCTAACACTCCCCACCTCCATAGAACAACCCTAAACCACTTACCTGTCATAGCCGACATGCATCACTCACTTTGGACTCAAACAGTGCATCTAACACCCCCCACCTCCATAGAACCACCCCAAACCACTTACCTGTCATAGCCGATTTGCATCACTCACTTCGGACACACAAAATTCATCAAACACCCCCCACCTCCATAGAACCACCCTAAACCACTTACCTGACTTAGCCGACTTGCATCACTCACTTCGGCATAACACACTTCATCTAACACCTCCCACCTCCATAGAACCACCTTAAACCACTTACCTGTCATAGCCGGCATGCATCATTCACTTAGGAATCAAACAGTGCTTGTAACACCCCCCACTTCCATAGAACCACCCTTAACCATTTACCTGTCTTAGCCGACATGCATCACTCACTTCGGCATAACACACTTCATCAAACACCCCCCACTTCCATAGAACGACCCTAAACCACTTACCTGTCATAGCATACATGCATCATTCACTTTGGACTTAAACAGTGCATCTAACACCCCCCAGCTCCACAGAACCACCCTAAACCACTTTCCTGTCTTAGCCGACATGCATAACTCACTTCGGCCTCACACACTTCATCTAACACCCCCCACCTCCATAGAACCACCCTAAACCACTTACCTGTCTTAGCCGATTTGCATCACTCACTTCGGACTCACACACTTCATCAAACACCCCCCACCTCCATAGAACCACCCTAAACCACTTACCTGTCTTAGCCGATTTGCATCGCTCACTTTTGACTCACACACTTCATCAATCACACCCCACATACATAGAAGCACCCTAAACCACTTACCTGTCATAGCCGACATGCATCACTCACTTCGGACTCAAATAGTACATCTAACACCCCCCACCTCCATTGAACCACCCTAAACCACTTACCTGTCATAGTCGACATGCATCACTCACTTCGGCCTAACACACTTCATCAAACACCCCACACCATCATAGAACCCCACTAAACCACTTACCTGTCATTGCCGACATGCATCACTCACTTCGGACTCACACACTTCATCTTAAACCCCCCACCTCCACAGAACCACCCTAAACCACTTACCTGTCTTAACCGATTTGCATCACTCACATCGGACTCACACACTTCATCAAACACCCACCACCTCCACAGAACCACCCTAAACCACTTACCTGTCTTAGCCTTTTTGCATCACTCACTTCGGACTCAAACACTTCATCAAACACCCCCCACATCCATAAAACCACCCTAAACCACTTACCTGTCTTCGCCGATCTGCATCACTCACTTCAGACTCAAACAGTGCATGTAACACCCCCCACCTCCATAGAACCACCCTAAACCACTTACCTGTCTTAGCCGACATGCATAACTCACTTCGGCCTCACACACTTCATCTAACACCCCCCACCTCCACAGAACCACCCTAAACCACTTACCTGTCTTAGCCGATTTGCATCACTCACTTCGGACTCACACACTTCATCAAACACCCCCCACCAACATAGAACCACCCTAAACCACTTACGTGTCTTAGCCGATTTGCATCACTCACTTTTGACTCACACACTTCATCAAACACCCCCCACCTCCAAAGAACCACCCTAAACCACTTACCTGTCTTAGCCGACTTGCATCACTCACTTCGGACTAACACACTTCATCAAAAACCCCACACCTCCATAGAACCACCCTAAACCACTTACCTGTCTTAGCCGATTTGCATCACTCACTTCGGACTCAAAGACTTCATCAAACACCCCCCACCTCCATAGAACCACCCTAAACCACTTACCTGTCTTAGCCGATCTGCATCACTCACTTCAGACTCAAACAGTGCATGTAACACCCCCCAGCTGCACAGAACCACCCTAAACCACTTTCCTGTCTTAGCCTACATGCATCACTCACTTCGGCATATCACACTTCATCAAACACCCTCAACATCAAAAGAACCACCCTAAACCACTTACCTGTCTTAGCCGACTTGCATCACTCACTTCGGCATCACACACTTCATCAAACACCCCCCACATCCATAGAAGCACCCTAAAGCACTTACCTGTCTTAGCCGACATGCATCACTCACTTCGGCCTAACACACTTCATCAAACACCCCCCATCTCCATAGAACCACCCTAAACCACTTACCTGTCATAGCCGACATGCATCACTCACTTCAGCCATACACACTTCATCAAACATCCCCCACCTCCACAGAACCACCCTAAACCACTTACCTGTCATAGCCGACATGCATCCCTCACTTCGGACTAACACAGTGCATCTAACACTCCCCACCTCCATAGAACCACCCCAAACCACTAACCTGTCATAGCCGATTTGCATCACTCACTTCGGAATCAAACAGTGCATGTAACACCCCCCACCTCCACAGAACCACCCTAATCCACTTACCTGTCTTAGCCGGCATGCATCACTCACTTCGGATTCAACCAGTGCATGTAACACCCCCCACCTCCATAGAACCACACTAAACCACTTACCTGTCATAGCCGGCATGCATCACTCACTTCGGCCTAACACAGTGCATCTAACACCCCCCAGCTCCATAGAACCACCCTAAACAACTTACCTGTCATAGCTGACATGCATCACTCACTTCTGACTCAAACAGTGCATGTAACACCTCCCACCTCTATAGAACCACCCTAAACCACTTACCTGTCATAGCGGACATGCATCAATCACTTCGGCATAACACACTTCATCAAACAACCCCCACATCCATAGAAGCACCCTAAACCACTTACCTGTCTTAGCCGACATGCATCACTCATTACAGCCTAACACACTTCATCAAACATCACCCAACTCCACAGAACCATCCTAAACCACTTACCTGTCATAGCCGGCATGCATCATTCATTTCGGAATCAAACAGTGCTTGTAACACCCCCCACCTCCATAGAACCACCCTAAGCCACTTACCTGTCTTAGCCGACATGCATCACTAACTTCGGCATAACACACTTCATCTAACACCCCCCACCTCCATAGAACAACCCTAAAACACTTACCTGTCATACACGACATCCGTCACTCACTTCGGAATCAAACAGTGCTTGTAACAACCCCCACCTCCATAGAACCACCCTAAACCACTTACATGTCTTAGCCGAAATGCATCACTCACTTCGGCCTAACACACTTCATCAAACACCCCCCACCTCCATAGAACCACCCTAAACCACTTAACTGTCTTAGACGATTTGCATCACTCACTTCGGCATCACACACTTCATCAAACACCCCCCACATCCATGGAACCACCCTAAACCACTTACCTGTCATAGCCGACATGCATCACTCACTTCGGCCTAACACAGTTCATGTAACACCCCCCACCTCCACAGAACCACACTAAACCACTTACCTATCTCAGCCGATTTGCATCACTCACTTCGGACTCGCACACTTCATCTAACACCCCCCACCTCCATAGAACCACCCTAAACCACTTATCTGTCTTAGCCGATTTGCATCACTCACTTCGGACTCACACACTTCATCAAACACCCCCCACATCCATAGAACCACCCTAAACCACTTACCTGTCATAGCCGACATGCATCACTCAATACGGCCTAACACACTTCATCAAACACCCGTCACCTCCATAGAACCACCCTAAACCACTTACCTGTCATAGCCGACATGCATCACTCACTTCGGCCTAACACAGTGCATGTAACACCACCCACCTCCACAGAACCACACTAAACCACTTACCTATCTCAGCCGATTTGCATCACTCACTTCGGACTCGCACACTTCATCAAACACCCCCCACCTCCATAGAACAACCCTAAACCACTTACCTGTCTAGCCGATTTGCATCACTCAATTCGGACTCACACACTTCATCAAACACCCCTCACCACCACAGAACCACCCTAAACCACTTACCTGTCTTAGCCGGCATGCATCACTCACTTCGGACTCACACACTTCATCAAACACCATCCACCTCCATAGAACCACCCTAAACCACTTACCTGTCATAGCCGAAATGCATCACTCACTTCGGCCTAACACACTTCATCAAACACCCTCCACCTCCCTAGAACCACCCTAAACTTCATACCTGTCTTAGCCGAATTGCATCACTCATTTCGGACTCACACACTTCATCAAACACCCCCTACCTCCATAGAACCACCCTAAACCACTTACCTGTCTTAGACGATTTACATCACTCACTTCAGACTCACACACTTCATCAAACATCCCCCACCTCCATAGAACCATCCTAAACCACTTACCTGTCATACACGACATCCATCACTCACTTAGGAATCAAACAGTGCTTGTAACAACCCCCACCTCCATAGAACCACCCTAAACCACTTACCTGTCTTAGCCGACATGCATCACTCACTTCGGCATAACACACTTCATCAAACACCCCCCACTTCCATAGAACAACTCTAAACCACTTACCTGTCATAGCATACATGCATCATTCACTTTGGACTCAAACAGTGCATCTAACACCCCCCAGCTCCACAGAACCACCCTAAACCACTTTCCTGTCTTAGCCAACATGCATAACTCACTTCGGCCTCACACACTTCATCTAACACCCCCCACCTCCATAGAACCACCCTAAACCACTTATCTGTCTTAGCCGATTTGCATCACTCACTTCGGACTCACACACTTCATCAAACACCCCCCACCTCCATAGAACCACCCTAAACCACTTACGTGTCTTAGCCGATTTGCATCACTCACTTTTGACTCACACACTTCATCAATCACCCCCCACATCCATAGAAGCACCCTAAACCACTTACCTGTCATAGCCGACATGCACCACTCACTTCGGACTCAAATAGTACATCTAAAACCCCCCACCTCCATTGAACCACCCTAAACCACTTACCTGTCATAGTCGACATGCATCACTCACTTCGGCCTAACACACTTCATCAAACACCCCCCACCTCCATAGAACCCCCCTAAACCACTTACCTGTCATAGCCGACATGCATCACTCACTTCGGCCTAACATTATTCATCTAACACCCCCCACATCCATAGAACCACCCTAAACCACTGATCTGTCATAGCCGATTTGCATCAATCACTTCGGACACACACACTTCATCAAACACCCACCACCTCCACAGAACCACCCTAAACCACTTACCTGTCTTAGCCGATTTGCATCACTCACTTCGGACTCAAACACTTCATCAAACACCCCCCACATCCATAAAACCACCCTAAACCACTTACCTGTCTTAGCCGATCTGCATCAATCACTTCAGACTCAAACAGTGCATGTAACACCCCCCACCTCCATAGAAAGACCCTAAACCACTTACCTGTCTTAGCCGACATGCATAACTTACTTCGGCCTCACACACTTCATCTAACACCCCCCACCTCCACAGAACCACCCTAAACCACTTACCTGTATTAGCCGATTTGCATCACTCACTTCGGACTCACACACTTCATCAAACACCCCCCACCTCCATAGAACCACCCTAAACCACTTACCTGTCTTAGACGATTTGCATCACTCACTTCAGACTCACACACTTCATCAAACACCCCCCACATCCATAGAACCACCCTAAACCACTTACCTGTCATAGCCGAAATGCATCACTCACTTCGGACTCAAATAGTACATCTAACACCCCCCACCTCCATTGAACCACCCTAAACCACTTACCTGTCATAGTCGACATGCATCACTCACTTCGGCCTAACACACTTCATCAAACACTCCCCACATCCATAGAACCCCCATAAACCATTTACCTGTCATAGCCGACATGCATCACTCACTTCGGACTAACACAATTCATCTAACACCCCCCACATCCATAGAACCACCGTAAACCACTGATCTGTCATAGCCGATTTGCATCACTCACTTCTGCCTCACACACTTCATCTAAAACCCCCCACCTCCATAGAACCACCCTAAAACACTTAACTGTCTTATCCTATTTGAATCACTCACTTCGGACTCACACACTTCATCAAACACCCCCCACCTCCATAGAACAACCCTAAACCACTTACATGTCATAGACGACATGCATCACTCACTTTGGTCTCACACTCTTCTTCTAACAGCCCCCACATCCATAGAACCACACTAATCTTCATACATGTCATAGCCGACATGCATCACTCACTTCGGCCTAACACACTTCATCAAATACCCTCCACCTCCATAGAACCACCCTAAACTTCATACCTGTCTTAGCCGATTTGCATCACTCACTTCGGACTCACACACTTCATCAAACACCCCCTACCACCATAGAACCACCCTAAACCACTTACCTGTATTAGACGATTTACATCACTCACTTCAGACTCACACACTTCATCAAACACCCCCCACCTCCATAGAACCACCCTAAACCACTTACCTGTCTTAGCCGATTTGCATCACTCACTTCGGACTCACTCACTTCATCAAACATCCCCCACATCCATAGAACCACCCTAAACCACTTACCTGTCTTAGCCGATTTGCATTACTAACTTCGGACTCAAACACTTCATCAAACACCCCCCACCTCCATAGAACCACCCTAAACCACTTTCCTGTCTTAGCCGATCTGTATCACTCACTTTGGACTCAAACAGTGCATGTAACACCCCCACCTCCACAGAACCACACTAAACCACTTACCTATCTTAGCCGACATGCATCACTCACTTCGACATAACACACTTCATCAAACACCCCCCACCTCCATAGAAAAAACCCTAAACCACTTACCTGTCTTAGATGATTTGCATCACTCACTTCAGACTCACACACTTCATCAAACACCCCCCACCTCAATAGAACCACCCTAAACCACTTACCTGTCTTAGACGATTTACATCACTCACTTCGTCCTAACACAATTCATCTAACACCCCCCACATCCATAGAACCACCCTAAACCACTTATCTGTCATAGCCGATATGCATCACACACTTCGGACACACACACTTCATAAAACATCCCCCACCTCCATAGAACCACCCTAAACCACTTACCTGTCTTAGCCGATTTGCATTACTAACTTCGGACTCAAACACTTCATCAAACACCCCCCAACTCCATTGAACCACCCTAAACCACTTACTTGTCATAGCCGTCATGCATCACTCACTTCGGCCTAAAACACTTTATCAAACACCCCCCACCTCCATAGAACCACCCTAAAACTCTTACCTGTCATAGCCGACATGCATCACTCACTTCGGCCTAACACAATTCATCTAACACCCCCCACATCCATAGAACCACCCTAAACAACTTACCTGTCATAGCCGATTTGCATCACTCACTTCGGACACAAACACTTCATCAAACACCCCCCACCTCCATTGAACGACCCTAAAGCACTTACCTGTCTTAGCCGATTTGCATCACTCACTTCGGACTCAAACACTTCATCAAACACCCCCCACCTCCATAGAACCACCCTAAACCACTTACCTGTCTTAGCCGATCTGCATCACTCACTTCGGACTCAAGCAGTGCATGTAACACCCCACACCTCCACAGAACCACACTAAACCACTTAACTGTCTTAGCCGACATGCATCACACACTTCGGATTCAACCAGTGCATGTAACACCCCCACCTCCATAGACCAACCCTAAACCACTTATTGTCATAGCCGACATGCATCACTCACTTCGGACACACACACTTCATCAAACACCCCCCACCTCCATAGAACCACCCTAAACCACTTATCTGTCTTAGCCGACATGCATCACTCACTTCGGACTCACACACTTCATCAAACACCCCCCACCTCCATAGAACCATCCTAAACCACTTACCTGTCTTAGCCGATTTGCATCACTCACTTCGGACTCACACACTTCATCAAACACCCCTACCTCCATAGATCCACCCTAAACCACTTATCTGTCTTAGCCGACATGCATCAATCACTTCGGACTCACACACTTCATCAAACACCCCCCACCTCCATAGAACCACCCTAAACCACTTACCTGTCTTAGACGATTTGCATCACTCACTTCAGACTCACACACTTCATCAAACACCCCCCACCTCCATAGAACCACCCTAAACCACTTACCTGTAATAGCCGACATGCATCACTCACTTCGGACTCAAACAGTGCATCTAACACCCCCCACCTCCATTGAACCACCCTAAACCACTTACTTGTCATAGCCGACATGCATTACTCACTTCGGCCTAACACACTTCATCAAACACCCCCAACCTCCATAGAACCACCCTAATACACTTACCTGTCATAGCCGACATGCATCACTCACTTCGGACTCAAGCTGTGCATGTAACACACCCCACATCCACAGAACCACACTAAACCACTTACCTTTCTTAGCCGACATGCATCACTCACTTCGGATTCAACCAGTGCATGTAACACACCCCACATCCACAGAACCACACTAAACCACTTACCTTTCTTAGCCGACATGCATCACTCACTTCGGATTCAACCAGTGCATGTAACACCCCCCACCTCCATAGAACCACCCTAAACCACTTACCTGTCATAGCAGGCATGCATTACTCACTTCGGCCTAACACAGTGCATCTAACACCCCCCACCTCCATAGAACCACCCTAAACCACTTACCTGTCATAGCCGACATGCATCACTCACTTCGGCCTAACAGAGTGCAACTAACACCCCCCACCTCCATAGAACCACCCTAAACCACTTACCTCTCTTAGCCTATTTGCATCACTCACTTCGGACTCACACACTTCATCAAACACCCCCCACCTCCATAGAACCACCCTAAAACACTTATCTGTCTTAGCCGATTTGCATCACTCACTTCGGACTCACACACTTCATCAAACACCCCCCACCTCCATAGAACCACCCTAAACCACTTATCTGTCTTAGCCGACATGCATCACTCACTTCGGACTCACACACATTATCAAAAACCCCTCACCTCCATAGAACCACCCTAAACCACTTAACTGTCTTAGCCGATTTGCATCACTCACTTCGGACACAAACACTTCATCCAGCACCCCCAACCTCCATAGAACCACCCTAAACCACTTACCTGTCTTAGCTGACTTGCATCACTCACTTCGGTATAACACACTTCATCTATACCCCCCACCTCCATTGAACCACCCTAAACCACTTACCTGTCATAGCCGGAATGCATCACTCACTTCGGACTCAAACAGTGCATGTAACACCACCCTCCTCCATAGAACCACTCTAAACCACTTAACTGTCTTAGCAGGCATGCATCACTCACTTCGGATTCAACCATTGCATGTAACACCCCCCACCTCTATAGAACCACCCTAAACCATTTACCTGTCATAGCCAGCATGCATCACTCACTTCGGTCTAACACAGTGCATCTAACACCCCCCACCACCATAGAACCATCCTAAACCACTTACCTATCTTAGCCGACATGCATCACTCACTTAGGACTCAAACAGTGCATGTAACACCCCCCACCTCCATAGAACCACCCTAAGCCACTTACCTGTCTTAGCCGACATGCATCACTCACTTCGGCCTCACACACTTCATCTAACATCCAGCACTTCCATAGAACCACCTTAAAACACTTACCTGTCTTAGCCGATTTGCATCACTCACTTCGGACTCACACACTTCATCAAACACCCCCCACCTCCATAGAACCCCCCTAAACCACTTACCTGTCTTAGACGATTTGCATCACTCACTTCGGACTCAAACAGTGCATGTAACACCCCCCACCTCCATAGAACCACCCTAAATCACTTACCTGTCATAGCCGGCATGCATCACTCACTTCGGACTAACATAGTGCATCTAACACCCCCCACCTCCATAGAACCACCCTAAACCACTTACCTGTCATAGCCGACATGCATCACTCACTTCGGCCTAACACAGTGCATCTAACACCCACCACCTCCATAGAACCACCCTAAACCACTTACCTGTCTTAGCCGACATGCATCACTCACATCGGCCTCACACACTTCATCTAACACCCCCCACCTCCATAGAACCACCCTAAACCACTTACCTGTCTTAGCCGACATGCATCACTCACTTAGGCCTAGCACAGTGCATCTAACAGCCCCCCACTTCCGGGGGACCTCCACCCTCAACGACTTACCTGTCCACACCGACAAACATCACTCACTCCGGCCTCATATACTTACTCTGACAGCCTCACATCCACCTCCAGGGGACCTCCACACCTGACGCACCAACCTAACCTTGTGCCCCCACACTTAAGCACCCCTCACCCGGCTTCACTTGACAAATCCTCAAATGTGTCATAACACAGTGTACAGAAGGGTTAGGGTAAGAGTACGGCAACATTTCTGAAACCAAATTCAGAATAGGTAACAGGTCTCAGAATAGGTATATGCTTCCAAAGAAGTATCTCTAAAAATAAGCACAGTGCATATGTGCTGCTGTTTATGTGTTTAACAATCCCCACTAACAGATATTGTTCTCCTTGTCATGTATGAGGCACATGCTATTGATTGCCACCTCATAACCCAGAAGGTGGCTATTCACCTGTCTCTCTTACAGTAGGGAAGTAGTAAGGACGGGAGGTCCTCTGAGCGCTTATTCGGTAGCTCAGTGGACGCTGGTTTGTGGACGCTGCGCGACGCCCCATAGATGATTTTTGCCAACGCGCAGCACTGCTCCTCATCAACCGGTGGGTCCCCCGAAGATTACCAGAGATGTGCCCTAGCGGCTGCGCCCCACGGTGGCCGTGCTACGAGCTTTCAAAAACTGAAAGCATTTACATGCAGTCTTGCAGCCGACTGCTTGATGGCGCCACCACGTTCCAACTCAGGCTTATTGCAGTGGGCTCCCTCTCCATTCAAATAAACCACAGGTGGGCTCTTTTTTGGGGGAAGGTGGGGGCTGACCACGAAAACCCTATAGGGCCAAATGCCCACTTTATTGCATCACTTCCCCCTCGGGGTGCCAAGGACCGCCCCAATGACCCACGTAGCCACTAAACAGCCCCTTACAAGCTATTTTGGGGAAAAGCCCACGGAAGCGAGCCTTTGATTGGCCGACAGCTGGGGCATGTCCGGGAGGGGGCGGGGATGACCACAAACACACTATTTGTCCACATTCCCACTATATTACAGGAGTTTGTCCCTGGGGGTGCACGGACTGCGGGGGTGTGTCCTGGAGGGGGCGGGGCTGACCATGAACACACTATTTGTCCACCTTCCCGCTATATTACAAGACTTTGTCCCTGGGGGACCACAGGCCCCTGGAGTGTGGCCAGTAGGGGACTGGGCTGACCACAAAACAACTACTTGTCCATTTACCCACTAAATTGAACCACTTTCTCACTGTTGTCTGAGGACCCTCTGTGTGTGTCTGGGAGGCAGTGGGTCTGTCCATGGACAAATGATTTGTCCCCTTTGGCCACGTTAAAATATGTATGACTTGCAAGTGGGTGTAGTAGCAATTTAATTCACTTGTGATGCGACAGTGGTAGATCTAATCAATGACAATTACGAAACAGCCTAAAGAGAGGAGGTGACACTCTGACACACTGTCACCAGCAACATAGTAAATGTCCATTTCAAATGTATTGTATTGATGTATTCACTCTCAGTCCATCAACCTACTAAAGGATATTTCCAATTTATTGTATTGGTCTATTGTGTCCACCAACATATTAAATGCCCATTTCAAATTTATTGTATTGATGTATTCAATCTAAGTCCACCAACACACTAATGGTCCATTTCCAATATATTGTATTGGTCTATTGAGTCCATCAACATAATAAATGTCCATTTTCAATTTACTGTATTGATGTATTCACTTAAAGTTCACCAACATAATAAATGTCCATTTCCAATATATTATATTGGTGTATTCACTCTAAGTCCATCAAAATACTAAAGGTCCATTTCCAATATATTGTATTGGTCTATTGTGTCTACCAACATATTAAATGTCCATTTCCAATTTATTGTATTGCTCTATTGTGTCCACCAACATACTAAATGTCCATTTTCAATGTATTGTATTGGTTTATTGTGTCCACCAACATATTAAATGTTCATTTCCAATGTATTGTATTGGTCTATTGTGTCCACAAATATACTAAATGTCCATTTTCAATTTATTAAAATGGTCTATTACCCCTGTGTCCACCAACATACTAAAGGTCCATTTCCAATGTATTGTATGGGTCTATTGTGTCCACCAACATACTAAATGTCCATTTTCAATTTATTTTAATGGTCTATTACCCTTACACCAACATACTAAATGTCCATTTTCAATTTATTATAATGGTCTATTACCCTTACACCAACATACTAAATGTCCATTTTCAATTTATTGTATTGAGCTACTACCCCTGTGTCCACCAACATATTAAATGTCCATTTCAAATGTATTGTATTAGTCTATTGTGTCCACCAATATACTAAATGTCCATTTTCAATTTATTATAATGGTCTATTACCCCTGTGTCCACCAACATACTAAAGGTCCATTTCCAATGTATTGTATGGGTCTATTGTGTCCACCAACATACTAAATGTTCATTTTCAATTTATTATAATGGTCTATTACCCTTACACCAACATACTAAATGTCCATTTTCAATTTATTGTATTGAGCTACTACCCCTGAGTCCACCAACATATTAAATGTCCATTTCAAATTTATTGTATTAGTCTATTGTGTCCACCAACATACTAAATGTCCATTTTCAATTTATTATAATGGTCTATTACCCCTGTGTTCACCAACATATTAAATATCAATTTCCAATTTATTGTATTGGTCTATTGTTTCCACCAACATACTAAATGTCCATTTCCAATTTATTGTATTGGTCTATTACCCCTGTGTACACCAACATATTAAATGTCCTTTTCCAATTTATTGTATTGGTCTATTACCCCTGTGTACACCAACATATTAAATGTCCTTTTCCAATTTATTGTATTGGTCTATTGTGTCCACCAACATACTAAATATCCATTTTCAATTTATTATAATGGTCTATTACCCTAAGTCCAACAAAATAATAAATGTCCATTTCAAATTTCTTGTATTTGTATCTTACCCTAGTGTCCACTAACATACTAAATGTCCATTTCAAATTCATTGTATTGATGTATTCACTCTAAGTCCATCAACATACTAAAGGTCTATTTCCAATTTATTATATTGGTCTATTACCCTTGTGTCCACCAACATACTAAAGGTCCAATTTCAATTCATTGTATTGGTCTATTGTGTCCACCAACATACTAAATATCCAATTTCAATTTATTATAATGGTCTATTATCCTAAATCCACCAACATAATAAATGTCCATTTCCAATTCATTGTATTGGTCTATTGTGTCCACCAACATATTTAATGTCCATTTCCAATTTATTGTATTGATGTATTTTATCTAAGTCCACCAACATACTAAATGTCCATTTCAAATTTATTGTATTAATGTATTTAATCTAAGTCCATCAACATATTAAAGGTCCATTTCCAATATATTTTATTGGTGTATTCACTCTAAGTCAACCAACATACTAAATGTCCATTTCCATTTTATTGTATTAATGTATTTAATCTAAGTCCATCAACATATTAAAGGTCCATTTCCTATTTATTACATTGGTCTATTACCCCTGTGTCCACCAACATAATAAATGTCCATTTCCAATTTATTGTATTGGTGTAAAAACCCTAGTCCACCAATATACTAAATGTCCATTTTCTGAGATGAGCACAGAAGTACCAGTTTCAACTTCCTAGCTAAACCCAGAGCTGAGATGTGCAAGTCCCACATACAATTTATCGCATTCAAAATTTTAGGTGGTTCGTGGTCAGTAAATTTCTGACGTTTTGAATTTTGATTTTGATTCATACATTTTATCCTGGAGTTATAAAAATGATGCCCACCAAATACCTATTTTAGCCCATTAGATAGATTATAAGTGGGATGGACCACGGGCAATTTAATTGCATTGCCTGAAATAGTCACTTGGTGGACATCTGTTTTTAATATTTGGGATAGATTAATTCACTGAATATCACATTTAGTTGACTGTAGGACACCCCCTGAACAATATACACCCTTCAAAACCTCAAAATTCGACTGTCCACGAACCACCTAAAATTTTTAATGGGATAAATTGTAACTGGGTCCTCTGGCCGTATGCCCAAGCCGGGAACAGTGAGGGTCCCCGGCTTGAAAATGTTGCCGAGCACCCTGGATGTCAAAAAAGTGATGTTGAAAAATATTTTGTTGGAAAAATGACTAAGTATTAATGGGAGAGGGTGTCAGAACCAGACCCTCCGCCGAACCGGCCGAGGCCGAGAGGGTGCACCTTGGTGGGCATAAAGCAGCTCTATGTACTGCCTGGATGTCCAAAAAGTGATGTTGAATTTTTTATTTCTGATTTAATTGATGTCCATGGGGAAAGGGTCAGGTTCAATTGATTTCAAAGGGGAGACAGTGTATATGACCTTATACGAGCTGTGTGACACCTCTGGGCATGAAAAAATAGCACAAAGTGCCTGGAATAAAGAGCATTTTGTGTAAAATAACTAAGTCAGTGCAGTCTGGATGAACTTTTGATCCATGTTGACCGTGAGAGTGACTGTAACCGAGGAGGGTGTGTGTGTCACCGCATTGACAACTTGCCCCAGGCCCCTGGAGGTGCTGAAACAACAGGTGAGTATGGTGATTTATCCTAGCAGGTGCACTTGAGCTCCAAAGGGACAGTGTCAGTGTGCTCTTCTCATTCTCCTCTCTCTATGGTGTGACTTTTGAGACAATCAGAGAAAGTCCAAATATTTCACGCAAAAAATTGAAACTGTCTGTGATTTTGTTATAAAACATACACATTTTTAAGCACTTTTGAACAGTACAATTATCAATATGTCAACTATGTATGTATGTATGTATATATCTATCTATCTACCTATCTATGTGACTTTAATATCATTTTTATTGCATGTATGTAACTAACAACTCTCTAAAATGTTTATTTATCTAAGAAATGGCTGTCCACGAACCATATATTTGCCACCATTCAAATAAATTGTACGTGGGCACTTTCTTCAAGACAGCAAAAAGACAAAAGTGCCCACGTGCAATTTATTTGAATGTTGGCAAATACATGGTTCGTGGATGATCATTTGTATGGCTTTTCTTGCTATTTGAATGCAACATTATCCATCAAACATCCTGAATAGCACTCCACATACTCAATGAAACCAATTTATACCACTTACAACTCATAATACTGTATTTTTTGCATTAAAATGATTGCCCATGAACCATGTATTTAGTGTCCATTAAATAAGCTGCAGATGGGACCTTTCTTTTGGGCTTAGACATTTTTTGAGGAAAAATTGCCACACTCATTATTTATATGACTTTAATAGCATGTCTATGAAATATTATAAATACAGCACCCTGTATAGCACTCAACATACTCAATGGAACCCACTTATGCAACTTACAACTCTTTAAAATGTATAATTAGCTAAAAATGGCTGTCCACGAACCATGTATTTGCCACCATTCAAATAAATTGCACGGGGCTTCGCTATGGCCCGCACCATATATGATGCAGGCCATAGTGAGAATTGACAGCCAGATTGTAAGTCCTGTGAGGGTGGGTTTCCAGGGGGCGCCCCGGGGGACCGTGCCAGGAGAGTGTTTCGGGGCGTTTGGAGTCAACTGGTATAGACATTTGGGAAGCTTTTTTGGGGGCCCATGGCAGGCTTGGGGTCATTCCTTAAGGATATAGGGATAAAAACCACCACGCTCATATGGGATTGCCATAACCTTTGCCAGGAAGGTGGCAGAGGCACGAAACCGAGTCCTACATTTTCGAGGGTGCTCTTTCCAATGGCGTCTCTCCGAGGCCGGCAAGTGCCTCAACCTGACTGGCCCTAGTAAGAAGTGCCGTTTACGTCTTAGAGACTTGGCTTGGACATTTTTTGTGGAAAAATTGCCACACTTTTTATTTATATGACTTTAGTAGCAAGTATATGAAACATTATCAATAAAATACCATGTATAGCACTCAACATACTCAATGGAACCCACTTATGCAACATACAACTCTTTAAAATGTATAATTAGCTAAAAAATGGCTGTCCACGAACCATGTATTTGCCACCATTCAAATAAATTGTACGTGGGCACTTCCTACAAGAATAAGCAAAAAGACAGAAGTGCCCATGTACAATTTATTTGCATTGCCTGAAATAGTCACATGGTGGACTTCTATTTTTAATATGTGGGATATATTCATTCACTAAATATCATATTTAGGTGAGTGTTTGAACCCCCTGAACAACATACACCCTTCAAAACCTCAAAATTCGACTGTCCACGAACCAACTACATTTTTGAATGGGATAAATTGTATGTAGTATCTCCATAACTCCAGACTGGGATGACTTAGACACTTCAGACCTGCACTCCTATGCTCATCTCAGTCTTCTCTATCTATGGTATGCATTTAAAAAAGATTGGAGATAGTCAAAAATTTCGTCCGAAAAAACCAAAAGGGGTACCGATTTTTTTGGACGAAATTTTTGACATTCTCTGATCCTCTCGAAATTCATACCATAGATAGAGGAGACTGAGATGAGCACCGAAGTACCAGTCTCAACTTCCTAGCCAAATTCAGAGCTGAGATATGCAAATCCCACGTACAATTTATCCCATTCAAAATTTTAGGTGGTTCGTGGATGGTCGAATTTTGAGGTTTTGAAGGGTGTACGTTGTTCAGTGGGCAGCAAAGAGTCATCTAAATAAGTTTTATCCAGGAGTTATAAAAATGATGTCCACCAAACACCTATTTTAGCCCATTAGATAGATTGTAAGTGGACGGCCCACGGGCAATTTATTTGCATTGCCTGAAATAGTCACTTGGTGGACATCTGTTTTTAATGTGTGGGATAGATTCATTCACTAAATATCATATTTAGGTGACTGTATGACACCCCCTGAACAACATGCACCCTTCAAAACCTCAAAATTCGACTGTCCACGAACCACCAAAATTTTTGAGTGGGATAAATTGTACGTGGGATCACTATGTCTCAGCTCTACAATGAGCTAGCAAGTGGAAACTGGTACTATTGTGCTCATCTCAAACTTCTCTGTCTATAATGTGAATTTCAGGAAGATTGGACCTTGTCACAAATTGAACATGGGATCATCCCAGATACAATCTATTTTATAGACGACAAATATGTTGTCTGTGGACAATCATGTTTTAGGACATTTATTAATATTTGTAAGTGATACTATTCATGAAACCACCTGTTGAGGACTCATCATAGTAAATGTAATATATCTATGCAATATATAACTCATAATAATGTATATTTAGCTAAACAATGATTGTCCACAAACCATTTATTTTTCACCATTCAAATAAATTGTACGTGGGCACTTCCTACAAGAAGAAGCAAAAAGACAGAAGTGCCCATGTACAATTTATTTGCATTGCCTGAAATAGTCACTTGGTGGACTTCTGTTTTTAATATGTGAGATAGATTCATTCACTAAATATCATATTTAGGTGAGTGTTTGAACCCCCCTGAACAAGATGCACCCTTCAAAACCTCAAAATTCGACTGTCCACGAACCACCAAAATTTTTGAGTGGGATAAATTGTACGTGGGATCACTATGTCTCAGCACTAGAATGAGCTAGCAAGTTGAAACTGGTACTGCTGTGCTCATCTCAAACTTCTCTGTCTATAGTGTGAATTTCAGGAAGATTGGACCTTGTCACAAATTGAACATGGGATCATCCCAGATACAATCTATTTTATCGATGACAAATATGTTGTCTGTGGACAATCATGTTTTAGGACATTTATTAATATTTGTAAGTGATACTATTCATGAAACCACCTGTTGAAGACTCATCATAGTAAATGTAATATATCTATGCAATTTATAACTCATAATAATGTATATTTAGCTAAAAAATTATTGTCCACAAACCATTTATTTTTCACCATTCAAATAAATTGTACATGGGCATTTCCTGCATGACTTGGCAAAAAAACAAGAAGTGCCGACATGCAATTTATTTGAATGGTGGAAAATACATGGTTCTTGGCCGTCATTTTGAAAGCTTTTCTTGCTATTTTCATGATATGTTATCAATAAAACATCAAGTATATCACTCAAAATAATCAATGGAACCCATTTATGCCACTTACAACTCATAATACTGTATTGTTTGCATTAAAATGATTGTTCATGAACCATGTATTTGGTGTCCATTAAATAAGCTGCAGATGGGACCTTTCTTTTGGCCTTAGACATTTTTTGAGGAAAAATTGCCACACTCTTTATTTATATGACTTTAATAGCATGTATATGAAATATTATCAATAAAACACCCTGTATAGCACTCAACATACTCAATGGAACATGCTTATGCAACTTACAATTCTTTAAAATGTATAATTAGCTAAAGAATGGCATTCCATGAACCATGTATTTGCCACCATTCAAATAAATGTTACGTGGGCACTTCCTACAAGACAGCAAAAAGACAAAAGTGGCCACGTGCAATTTATTTGAATGGTGGAAAATACATGCTTCGTGGACGGTCATTTGTATGGCTTTTCTTGCTATTTGCATGTAATATTATCCATAAAACACCCTGTATAGCACTCCACATACTCAATGAAACCCATTTGAACAAGTTACAACTCATAATACTGTATAATTTGCATTAAAATGATTGTCCATGAACCCTGTATTTGAATTCCATTAAATAAGCTGTAGATGGGACCTTCCTTTTGGACATAGACATTTTTTGAGGAAAAATTGCCACACTCTTTATTTATATGACTTTAGTAGCATGTACATGAAATATTATCAATAAAACACCCTGTATAGCACTCAGCATACTCAATGGAACCCACTTATGCAACTTACAACTCTTTAAAATGTATAATTAGCTAAAGAATGGCTGTCCACGAACCATGTATTTACAACATTCAAATAAATGGTATGTGGACACTTCCTACAAGACAGCAAAAAGAAAAAAGTGGCCACGTGCAATTTATTTGAATGGTGTAAAATACATGGTTCGTGGAGGGTCATTTATATGGCTTTTCTTGCTATTTTTATGCAAAATTATCAATAAATCATCAAGAATATCACTCAAAATAATCAATGGATCCCATTTATGCATCTTACATCTCAAAATATTGTATAATTTGCTAAAAAATGACTGTCCACGAACCATGTATTTGCCACCATTCAAATCAATTGTACAGGGCTTCGCTATGGCCCGTACCATATATGATGCGGGCCGTAGCGAGAATTGACAACCGGATTCAAAGTCCAGCGAGGGTGGGTTTCCAGAGGGCGCCCTGGGGGACCATGCCAGGAGCGCATTTCGGGGCATTTGGAGTCGACTGGTATAGATGTGTTGGGAGATTTTTTGGGGGCCCTTGGCAGGCTTGGGGACAGGCCTTAGGGATATAGGGATAAAAACAACCACGCTCATGTGGGATTGCCATAACCTTTGCCAGGAAGGTGGCAGAGGCACGAAACCGAGTCCTACACCCCCATTTTCGAGGGTGCTCTTTCCAATGGCGTCTCTCCGAGGTCGGCAAGTGCCTCAACCAGATTGGCCCTCGTAAGAATTGCCATTTACGTCTTACAGACTCGGCACCAAGTCGATTGGTACTGGCCTCTATATGACTTTAGTAGCATGTATATGAAACATTATCAATAATACATACTGTATAACACTCAACACACTCAATGGAAACCACCTATGCAACCTACAACTCTTTAAAATGTATAATTAGCTAAACAAATGGCTGTCCACGAACCATATATTTGCCACCATTCAAATAAATTGTATGTGGGCACTTCCTACAAGACAGCAAAAAGACAAAAGTGCCCACGTGCAATTTATTTGAATGGTGGAAAATACATGGTTCGTGGATGGTCATTTGTATGGCTTTTCTAGCTATTTGCATGCAAAATTATCAATAAATCATCAAGAATATCACTCAAAATCATCAATGGAAGCCATTTATGCAACTTACATCTCAAAATATTGTATATTTCGCTAAAAAATGACTGTCCACGAACCATGTATTTGCCACCATTCAAATAAATTGTACGTGGGCACTTCCTACAAGATGGCACAAAAGTGCCCATGTGCAATTTATTAGAATGGTGGAAAATACATGGTTCATGGACGGTCATTTGTATGGCTTTTCTTGCTATTTGCATGTAATATTATCCATCAAACACCCTGTATAGCACTCCACATACTCAATGAAACCCATTTGAGCAAGTTACAACTCATAATACTGTATAATTTGCATTAAAATGATTGTCCATGAACCCTGTATTTGAATTCCATTAAATAAGCTGCAGATGGGACCTTCCTTTTGGACTTAGACATTTTTTGAGGAAAAATTGCCACACTCTTTATTTATATGACTTTTGTAGCAAATTAGCTTAGAAAGGGAATTATTTATAATTAATTATAACTGGTTTTAAGTAATACTAAATATTTAGATTAGATCTTAGAATTAACTGTAGCAGAATCGATATTACAATTATCTGATCTGTCCGTCCACCGAGCAGACAATATAATTATTCATCAACTCTAGGAAGATTACTTTCCTGGCCAAGGGACAATAGCCTTCCTACTTATACAGTGCTAGCAGTAGTTTAGCATGTAGCAAGGAGCAACATTCAGTGACTTTGAATTGTGAGCGGAACACAGAGACAATCAATTGTGAATATAAGGGATTTAATAAATGAAACTATAACTAACATACAAACAAACTAAGCAAAACATACATATATAGAATGAAGGAGAGTAAGGAAAGGAGAGAGAAGAGCAAAGAATGGCAGTATTTCACATCAATTAACCACAACCTAAATGAGAATCATCAGAGGCACAATTCACCTTAAAAGGGGTTCAAACTTAAACGCGCATCTAATCAGTTGTAAATGGTTACTTGCATTGGTTTGTTGCTGAATAAGAGTCTTGATGCGGTAGACGAGGTTCTCGACGATTTCTTTAGGAGTGAGTTGAAGAAGTCCACAGCAAATCCACAAAGTTACTTGAAGGTAAACACTGCCAGAAGGTTAAACTCAAGAGGAGAGTTTTGGAGTGTGTTGGTCTCAAGAAGAAGAGTTTTGAGCGATGATTAGTCTGCGTTCTGGAGTTTTAATAGTTCATTGCCGCACCCATTTTGTGGGTGGAGTGGCCAATCAGAGGCATGCATTTTGAGCGGGAGAGACATCCTTTGTCTCCGTTTATGGCCCATTCGCATTTTATTGCTGATCTGGACCGCTAGTGCAGCTTTTAATTCAAAACATAGTAAGAATTGTTCGATGCATTTCACGATCACATGGTGTACATTATTGTGTGAGAAATAAAGAGAAGATCATTTTGATACCAAGAAGGTAACCTCCAGACGATATTAAAGCAGAGATACACTCATACACTTGAATATAGGCATTTAACGTCTAACTAATACAAGTAAAGGGTTTTAACTAAGTTAATATGATAGGGGAATATACATACAACACATGCATATAGCAGATACATTTATAACTGCTTACTATGGCCTAAATAGAGAAAATGTCTTTAGGTGTGTGTGTGACCTGTATTGGAATTACTGGAGACAGACAACTGCTCTGGTGCCTGGCACGGGGGTCACCCCCTTTCTGTGGAATGTGTTTGAAGCTTGATGGAGACACTCCAGAGGCGACCTGTTTTAGCATCCTTTTGATAGTGATAAAGACCATCTGCAATTTAGCACCCATATAAATGTAAACGCGGAGGCCAGGACAGTAATTTATATGCAAATGTCAAAAGGCTAAAAGGGTTTTTTTTAAACAAAGTGTAATTAGCCATCACTGATCTTACACAGACGTTACACTTTAGTAGCATGTATATGAAATATTATCAATAAAACACCCTGTAATGCACTCAACATACTCAATGGAACCCACTTATGCAACTTACAACTCTTTAAAATGTATAATTAGCTAAAGAATGGCTGCCCACAAACCATGAATTTGCCACTATTCAAATAAATATTACATGGGCACTTCTTACAAGATGGCACAAAAGTGCCCACATGCAATTTATTTGAATGGTGTAAAATACATGGTTCATGGACGGTCATTTATATGGCTTTTCTTGCTATTTTTATGCAAAATTATCAACAAATCATCAAGAATATCACTCAAAATAATCAATGGAACCCATTTATGCAACTTACATCTCAAAATATTGTATAATTCGCTAAAAAATGACTGTCCATGAACCATGTATTTGCCACCATTCAAATAAATGTTACGTGGGCACTTCCTAGAAGACGGCACAAAAGTGTCCAAGTGCAATTAATTTGAATGGTGGAAAATACATGGTTCGTGGATGATCATTTATATGGTTTTTCTTGCTATTTGCATGCAAAATTATCAATAAATCATCAAGAATATCACTGAAAATAGTCAATGGAACCAATTTATGCAACTTACATCTCAAAATATTGTATAATTCGCTAAAAAATGACTGTCCACGAAACATGTATTTGCCACTATTCAAATAAATTGTACGTAGGCAATTCCTACAAGACGGCACAAAAGTGCCCACTTGCAATTTATTTGAATGGTGGAAAATACATGGTTCGTGGACGGTCATTTGTAATACTTTTCTAGTTATTTCCATGCAAAATTACCAATAAATCATCAAGAATATCACTCAAAATCATCAATGGAACCCATCTATGCAACTTACATCTCAAAATATTGTATATTTCGCTAAAAAATGACTGTCCACGAACCATTTATTTGCCACCATTCAAATAAATGTTACGTGGGCACTTCCTAAAAGACGGCACAAATGTGCCCACGTGCAATTTATTTGAATGGTGGAAAATACATGGTTCGTGGACAGTCATTTGTATGGCTTTTCTTGCTATTTGCATGCAAAATTATCAAAAAATCATCAAGTATATCATTCAAAATAATCAATAGAACCCGTTTATGCATCTTATATCACAAAATATTGTATATTTCGCTAAAAAATAACAGTCCACGGACCAAATATTTGCCATCATTCAAATAAATTGTACGTGGGCACATTTGTGCCGTCTTCTAGGAAGTGCCACGTAACATTTATTTGAATGGTGGACAGCCGGATTCCTAGTCCAGCGAGGGTGGGTTTCCCGGTGCACCCCGGGGGACCATGCTAGGATCGCGTTTCGGAGCATTTGGAGTCGACTGGTATAGGTGTGTAGGGAGATTTTTTGGGGGCTCATGGCAGGCTTGGGGTCAGGCCTTAGGGATATAGGGATAAAAACCACCATGCTCATGTGGGATTGCCATAACATTTGCCGGGAAGATGGCAGAGAGCCGAAACAGAGTCTTCCCCCCATTTTCGAGGGCGCTCTTTCCAATGGCGTCTCTCCGAGGTCGGCAAGTGCCTCAACCTGATTGGCCCTCATAAGAATTGCCATTTATGTCGTACAGACTTGGCACCAAGTCGATTGGTACTGGCCTCTGTATGACTTTAGAAGCATGTATATGAAACATTATCAATAAAACACCCTGTATAGCACTCAACATACTCAATGGAAACCACTTATGCAACTTACAACTCTTTAGAATGTATATTTAGCTAAAAAATGGCTGTTCATGAACCATGTATTTGCCACCATTCAATTAAATTGTACATGGGCACTTCCTGTGTGACCTGGTGAAAATAACCTTACATTTTATGCTAAGACCTAGGGGCTTTGAGTACTTCATCTTTGTGCTCTCATAAACAACATATTTAAAAATTAGTGTCCCTCAGATATTGGGAAGTACTTTGTAAAATATCAAGAAAAATATTAAGGAAAAATAATTGTCACTTTTCATTCACAAGTCAGCCAATTAAGCACTTAACCAAGTCATTCAGACTTCAAACTTTGCCCACTGTCTAAGGGGCCCCTGAGAAGCTATAGATTTCAAATTGGAGTCATTTGGAGCTTTCTGGAGGGTGTCCCCGAAAAACCTATAGAAATGAATGGAATAAATTGCTCTTGGGATGCACCCTGGCAGCGTGCCCAGTGCTCCCAGAGACCCCAAATTTCAAACACTGACACGTCGAGTGCCCCTTATCGACATACTCAGGGGACTAATGCCTAGGATGAAAAACAATATTTTTCATTATTTTCAATAGATCTCCCTGCTTGTCATAGGAATCAATGAGACAGCCTACCCTGTAGGCCCATGTGCATCAGTACATTCATCAGAGGCTTTAATACTTAGCAAGCACCTACGGCCCCCAAATTCTAGATTCTGATATGAGGGCCCCTGACGGTCGAGGATCTCAAATTTCAAGGTCCTGTGACTTTTTGAACCCCCTTTTCTAGACGGCCCACTTGACCATTAAAGCAATGCAGTTCCATAGGTGTTTCGTGGACTGCCTTAAATTAGGTGCTAAGACCTGGGGGCTTCGAATGCTTCATCGTAGGGCCCTTAGAAACAACATATTAATAAGCCTTGTCCCTCAGAGTTTGGGAAGTACTTTAAAAAAGAAATCAAGATAATTATTATAGAAAAATAACTTTTAAGCTCTTCACAAAATCATTCAGCCTTCAAACTTTGCACACTTACTAAGGGGCCCCTGAGAAGCTGTATATTTCAAATTGGAGTCATTTGGAGCTTTCTGAGGGTTGTCCACGAAACACCTATAGAAATGGATGGTATAAATTGCACATGGGACGTGCCCAGGCAATGTGCCCAGAGGTCCCAGAGACCCCAAATTTCACATAGTGACCCCTCGTGGGACTCTTGAAGACATACTAAGAGTGCTAAGGTGAAGTTTTGGTCGAACGTCAGAAAACAGCTTTAAAGGACTCTGGGCAGGTACAGCAGGCCCCCACCGTGTGCCCCATGATGAAATGGATTAAAAAATGTAACAAAAAATAATTTGTGTCAGGAACGCAAAAAACACACTTAGAGGAAGTGAGGAAGTGAGTTTGTGGACAACAGGAAGCCCCTTTACAAGAATAGTGGGTAAGGTGGTCAAAAAGAGGCTCTGTGGACGCTGTTTACATTACTAAATGCCCCGTGTGCAGTGTGGGGTCAGTGGACCGACCCCAAAGTGACCATGACAACGCAAGAGTGCCCCTAGAGGTGTCCATACGGCGAGATAAGGGGGAAACCAAACATTACCCCAAAGTAATGGGGAAGTGCCACATGGCCTACAAGCTAGTGGGTGTAGGGCTTTACTGGTTGTTTAGATCAGTGTTACTATCAGAAATAATTAATAATTATTTCTGTAGTTATTAATCAATATTTAAATTAATTAATTGGATCTAACTCATTAAAACCTCATATGGGACTCCAGTAAATGTAGTGTGCTACGTTTAGGAGCAAGTTTGGTTATTAGCAATAATTAATAATTATCAAAGATAATTATTAATTATTATAATCAATAGAACATTGATGAGAATCAATGTTAGCTTTTTTTAATCCTTTAAAATCAACACTTATCAAAGATAATCGTTAGTTGTTAACATCGATGAAACATTAAAATTAACACTAGCTTATTGATCATTCAAATTCAATCAAAGAAAATTATCAATTATCAAAAATCAATAGAACATTAATAAGGATTAACATTGACGGGGCACCACCCTGGAATCAGGGACTAATAACCGAATATTAAAACAGTCTCAATATTAGATTGTTTTCTTAGGAAAATCGACAGCCGAAGAATATCGATTTTCGGGAAAAAAAAACAATGAATGAAGGTTTGAATCCGAGCACTGACATCGCGTCAGCATGACACAGGCGTATGCAAAACAAACCAAAACACTTCTCTTTGTAATATAAACAAAAGTTTATTTATGCAGTAATATCAATTAATAATTAATACAATGCAGTCAATAAACTTCCGACTTACAACTACAAACTAAACAGTGACATGATTAGATGTGGAAATAAAAATAATCCTATAACACATAAGGTGTGTGTGTGACAGTGTGTGTGTGTGTGTGTCAGTGTGGTTAGTGAGAGAGAGAGAGAGAGAGAGAGAGAGAGAGAGAGAGATTATTCAGTGACAGCCTGAAAGCTGAGTTCGCGATAGCTGGAGATAAAGCAGCCGTGTTCATCACTCAGAGACGCGGTTTTACAAGCGGGGCTCGTAAAAGTCCTGCGTTATTTGACTCTAATGGATGAACTCAGTTTCTGTCTCACCCGCGATTGCGAAAATACACAACAATCCAATTTGGTTGGACCACAATACAGCAAACAAATTTGTGATAATTAATACCCTGTGTATTAATAATGAGCGGACATGGCGATCCGTAAACTGTACAAGCAAAAAAACCTTGAAACACAAGAATAACACGCTATAATATTCTATCTCTGCCCAGACGTAACCTCTTACTTGAATCGCATGAGGACACAGGTAGATTGTGTTTTCCTCCGTCCTTTAACTTTGACCCGGTTCCTTGAGGCTCGTGTGATGACGAGAGGCCGTTTCCTCGCGCTGTCGGCGGGCGGTACGGCTGTTGATTCTCAGAGGGCGGTACGGCTGTTGATTCTCGGCGGGCTGGCGGAGAACTCAGAAATGTCGACTTGATTGAAGATGGAAGAGAAATCTTTAATCTCTTCACTTCTGTAGGCCAACGGATGAAGATGCAAATTGCTCGGCAGTCTCCTTCGGATCCGTCAGAGTGTTCGGTTGAACACAGAGTAATCTCAACTCGTCCAGCGAGATGGAGATTGTGTGGCTACAGTTTCAAGTCGGACATTACTTCCTTATGCCACGAGGCTGCACCGGAGAGCAGCAAAAAGCTACGTCCATATTCGGTGAACTAAGTCGCTGGAAGCAACTTTGGAAGCATTTCAGAATTATTTGAAGTCCTGATGATGTCATGTTTGAGGGACGTTCTGTTGTGTGCCTCATCCAATAGGAGTTGAGCGCTTGATCCTTTAGTGAGCAAGGCTTCATGGATTTGTAGTCTGTTTTGGACTCCCTTTGTTTGATTTTGGTGCGATTTTTATCAGAAAAATTTACGACTTAGAAGGAGGGGGCTTGAGGAATGTTTTTATGACTGTTAGGCCTGCCTTTGTCTTCTATCTGAATACATGAGGCCCAACATGGGCAAGTGGGCATCCATGTAAGGCGTACGATCCATCGCACCAACTCTGCGTCCAATGGCAATTTAAGTGAATAGGGCTTAATCCCACGAACTGCCTACATTCCCTTACTTTTGCAGTGCATAGCTGCCTTCTAGTGACATTAGTGAAATGTCTTGTTTCAGTGAAAAGGAAGTTCATTCTGATGAAAAAACGACTCCAGACATCTTTCTGAGCTTAAAAAGTTGCTTTTGGACTTTTGAGAGCTGTTTCATGAAGTTTGCACAGTTCTGTGTTGACATTCAGGTTCATTCATTAAAATGATGGTTTAGCTCTCAAAATGCATGCAAACATGCTGCAATGATGCATATTGACTTCCTTTTGCAATGCATAGTTGCCTTCTAGTGACATAGGAGTCATTTTCAATCAGAATTCACTTCTGAATGTCATATTTACACTGAAAAATATTTCACTAATATCACTAGAAAATAGCTATGCAAAAGGAAGTTAAAATTATCATTGCAGCATTTTTGCATGCATTATGAGAGCTAAACAATCATTTTAAATGGAGGAATCTGAATGTCAGTACAGAACTGTGCAAACAGCTCTCAACAGCAAAATTTAAGTTCAGAAAGATGTTTGGAGTCGTATATCATCAGAATTAACTTCCTTTTCACTGAAACAAGACATTTCACTAATGTCACTAGAAGGCAGCTATGCATTGCAATAGGAAGTCAATATGTGTCATTGCAGCATGTTTGCATGCATTTTGAGAGCTAAACCATCATTTTAATGAATGAACCTGAATGTCAACCCAGAAAAGTGCAAACATCTTGAAACAGCTCTTAAAAGTCCAAGAGCAACTTTTTAAGCTCAGAAAGATGTTTGGAGACGTTTTTTCATCAGAATGAACTTCCTTTTCACTGAAAAAAGATATTCACTAATGTCACTAGAAGGCAGCTATGCATTGCAAAAGGAATCAATGTGCGACATTGCAGCATGTTTGCATGCATTTTGAGAGCAAAACAATCATTTTAATGATTGAACATGAATGTCAACACAGAACAGTGCAATCTTCATAAAAAAGCTCTCAAAAGTCAATAAGCAACTTTTTAAGCTCAGAAAGATGTTTGGAGTCGTATAAAATCAGAATTAACTTCCTTTTCAATGAAACAAGACATTTCACTAATGTCAGTAGAAGGCAGCTATGCATTGCAAAAGGAAGTCAATATACGTCATTGCAGCATGTTTACATGCATTTTGAGAGCTAAACCATCATTTTAATGAATGAACCTGAATGTCAACACAGAACTGTGCAAACTTCATGAAACAGCTCTCAAAAGTCCAAAAGCAACTTTTTTAGCTCAGAAAGATGTTTGGAGTCGTTTTTTCATCGGAATGAACTTCCTTATCACTGAAAAAAGATATTCACTAATGTCATTAAAAGGCAGCTATGCATTGCAAAAGTAAGTCAAAATGCATGTTTGCAGGAATTTTGAGAGCTATACAATCATTTTAATGAAAGAACCTGAATGTCAACACAGAACTGTGCAAACATCATGAAACAGCTTTTCAAAAGTCCAAAAGCAACTTTTTAAGCTCAGAAAGATGTTTGGAGTCATTTTCAATCAGAATTCACTTCTGAATGTCATATTTACACTGAAAAATATTTCACTAATATAACTAGAAAATAGCTATGCAAAAGGAAGTCAAAATGAGTCATTGCAGCATTTTTGCATGCATTATGAGAGCTAAACAATCATTTTAATGATTGAACCTGAATGTCAACCCAGAACTGTGCAATCTTCATGAAAAAGCTCTCAAAAGTCAATAAGCAACGTTTTAAGCTCAGAAAGATGTTTGGAGTCATTTTCAATCAGAATTCACTTCTACATGTCATGTTATCACTGAAACATATATCACTAATATAAATAGAAAACAGCTATGCAAAAGGAAGTCAAAATGAGTCATTGCAGCATTTTTGCATTCATTATGAGAGCTAAACAGTCATTTTAAATGGAGGAATCTGAATGTCAGTACAGAACTGTGCAAACTTCTTGAAACAGTTCTCAACAGCCCAAAAGCAAAATTTAAGTTCAGAAAGATGGAGTCGTTTTTCATCAGAATTAACTTCCTTTTCACTGAAACAAGACATTTCACTAATGTCACTAGAATGCAGCTATGCATTGCAAAAGGAAGTCAAAATGCATGTTTGCAGGAATTTTGAGAACTAAACCATCTTTTTAATGAAAGAACCTGAATGTCAACACAGAACTGTGCAAAGTTCATGAAACAGTTTTTCAAAAAAGTCCAAAAGCAACTTTTTAAGCTCAGAAAGATGCATGTAAACATGCTGCAATGATGCATATTGACTTCCTTTTGCAATGCATAGTTGCCTTCTAGGACAAAGGAGTCATTTTCAATCAGAATTCGCTTCTGAATGTCATGTTTTCACTGAAACATATATCACTAATATAACTAGAAAACAGATATGCAAAAGGAAGTCAAAATGAGTCATTGCAGCATTTTTGCATGCATTATGAGAGCTAAACCATCATTTTAATGAATGAACCTGAATGTCAACCCAGAAAAGTGCAAACATCTTGAAACAGCTCTCAACAGCCCAAAAGCTAAATTTAAGTTCAGAAAGATGTTTGGAGTCGTATAAAATCAGAATTAACTTCCTTTTGACTGAAACAAGACATTTCACTAATGTCATTAGAAGGCAGCTATGCATTGCAAAAGTAAGTCAACATGCAATTTTGCTGGAATTTTGAGAGCTAAACAATCATTTAAAATAGAGGAATCTGAATGTCAGTACAGAACTGTGCAAACTTCATGAAACAGCTCTCAAAAGTCCAAAAGCAACTGTTTAAGCTCAGAAAGATGTCTGGAGTCTTTTTTTCATCAGAATGCTTTCATCCTTTTCACTGAAACAAGACATTTCACTAATGTCACTAGAAGGCAGCTATGCACTGCAAAAGTAAGGGAATGTTGGCAGTTCGTGGGATTAAGCCCTATTCATTTAAATTGCCATTGGACGCATAGTTAGTGCGATGGATCGTAAGCCTTACATGGATGCCCACTTGCCCACTAGCTTGTAGGCCATGTGGCACTTCCCCATTACTTTGGGGTAATGTTTGGTTTCCCACTTATCTCGCCATATGGACACCTCTAGGGGCACTCTTGCATTGTCATGGTCACTTTGGGGTCGGTCCACTGACCCCCTACTGCCCACGGGGCATTTAGTAATGTAAACAGCGTCCACAGAGCCTCTTTTTGACCACATTACCCACTATTCTTGTAAAGGGGCTTCCTGTTGTCCACAAACTCACTTCCTGTGACCCCTTACCCACTATTTTTCTATATGGGATTCCTGTTGTCCACAGAACCACTAGTTGTCCCCTTACCTACTAAATATCACTTTGGCATGCCTTTGCCCCCAGTGTGGCCCCTGATGCCATACATCGCCTTAATTCATGCCGGGCAGCGCCCAGGCGTCTCACATGCTGTGTGTTTTTATGCGTTCCTAACACAAATTATTTTTTGTTACATTTTTTAATCCATTTCATCATGGGGAACACGGTGGGGGCCTGCTGTGCCTGCCCAGAGTCCTTTAAAGCCGTTTTTTGATGTTCGACCACAACTTCACCGAAATCCTTAACACTCTTAGTATGTCTTCAAGAGTCCCACGAGGGGTCACTATGTGAAATTTGGGGTCTCTGGGACCTCTGGGCACATTGCCAGGGCACATCCCATGTGCAATTTATACCATCCATTTCTATAGGTGTTTCGTTGACACCCCTCAGAAAGCTCCAAATGACTCCAATTTGAAATATACAGCTTCTCACGGGCCCCTTATAAGTGTTCAAAGTTTGAAGGCTGAATGACTTTGTTAAGAGCTTAAAAGTTATTTTTCTATAATAATTTTCTTGATTTCTTTTTTAAAGTACTTCCCAAACTCTGAGGGACAAGGCTTATTAATATGTTGTTTCTAAGGGCCCTACAATGAGGCATTCGAAGCCCCCAGGTCTTAGCAGCTAATTCAAGGTGGTCCACGAAACACTTATTGAATTGCACTGCTTTAATGGTCAAGTGGGAAGTCTAGAAAATGGGGTTCCGAAGGCCTCAGGACCTTGAAATTTAAGATCCTCGACCGTCAGGGGCCCTTATATCAGGATCTAGAATTTGGAGGCCGTAGGTGCTTGCTAAGTATTAAAGCCTCTGATGAATGTACTGATGAACATGGGACTACAGGGTAGGCTGTCTCATTGATTCCTATGACAAGCAGGGAGATCTTTTGAAAATAATGAAAAATATTGTTTTTCATCCTAGGCATTAGTCCCCTTAGTATGTCGATAAGGGGCACTCGACGTGTCAGTGTGTGAAATTTGGGGTCTCTGGGACCTCTGGGAATGCTGCCAGGGTGCATCCCATGAGCAATTTATTCCATTCATTCCTATAGGTGTTTCGTGGATAACCTTCAGAAAGTTCCAAATGACTCCAATTTGAATCTATAGCTTCTCAGGGGCCCTTTAGACAGTGGGCGAAGTTTGAAGTCTGAATGACTTCGTTAAGTGCTTAACTGGCTGACTTGTGAATGAAAAGTGACAGTTATTTTTCTTTAATATTTTTCTTGATTTTTTTTTTAAAGTACTTCCCAAACTCTGAGGGACACAACTTTTTAATATGTTGTTTCTAAGGGCCCTACAATGAAGCATTCGAAGCCCCCAAGTCTTAGCACCTAATTTAAAGTGGTCCACGAAACATCTATGGAACTGCATTGCTTTAATGGTCAAGCGGGCCGTCTAGAAAAGGGGGTGACAAAGGCCACAGGACCTTGAAATTTGAGATCCTCGACCGTCAGTGCCCCCATATCAGGATCTAGAATTTGGAGGCCATAGGTGCTTGCTAAGTATTAAAGCTTCTGATGAATGTGCTAATGCACATAGGCCTACAGAGCAGGCTGTCTCATTGATTCCAATGACAAGCAGGGAGATCTATTGAAAATAATGAAAAATATTGTTTTTCAGCCTAGGCTTTAGTCCCCTGAGTATGTCAGTAAGGGGCACTCAACGTGTCAGTGCGTGAAATTCGGGGCCTCAGGGCCCTCTGGGCATGCTGCCAGGGTGCATCCCAAGAGCAATTTATTCCATTCATTTCTATAGGTGTTTTGTGGACACCCCTCAGAAATCTCCAAATGACTCCAATTTGAAATCTAGAGCATCTCAGGGGACCTTTAGACAGTGTGCAAAGTTTGAAGTCTGAATGTGTTCGTTAAGTGCTTAATAGGCTGACTTGTGAATGAAAAGTGACAATTATTTTTCCTTAATATTTTTCTTGATATTTTATAAAGTACTTCCCAATATCTGAGGGACACTAATTTTTAAATACGTTGTTTATGAGAGCACAAAGATGAAGTACTCGAAGCACCTAGGTCTTAGCATAAAATGTACGGTTATTTTCACCAGGTCACACAGGAAGTGCCCATGTACAATTTAATTGAATGGTGGCAAATACATGGTTCATGAACAGCCATTTTTTAGCTAATTATACATCTAAAGAGTTGTAAGTTGCATAAGTGGTTTCCATTGAGTATGTTGAGTGCTATACAGGGTGTTTTATTGATAATGTTTCATATACATGCTACTAAAGTCATATAGAGGCCAGTAACAATCGACTTGGTGCTGAGTCTGTAAGACGTAAATGGCAATTCTTACAAGGGCCAATCAGGTTGAGGCACTTGCCGACCTCGGAGAGACGCCATTGGAAAGAGCGCCCTCGAAAATTTAATATCACATATTAAAAATAGAAGTCCACCATGTGACTATTTCAGGCAATGCAAATAAATTGCACATGGGCACTTCTGTCTTTTTGCTTATTCTTGTAGGAAGTGCCCATGTACAATTTATTTGAATGGTGGCAAATACATGGTTCGTGGACAGCCATTTTTTAGCTAATTATGCATTTTAAAGAGTTGTATGTTGCATAAGTGGGTTTCATTGAGTATGTTGAGTGCTATACAGGGTGTTTTATTGATAATGTTTCATATACTTGCTACTAAAGTCATATAAATAAAAAGTGTGGCAATTTTTCCACAAAAAATATCTAAGCCAAGTCTCTAAGACGTAAACGTCACTTCTTACTAGGGCTAATCAGGTTGAGGCACTTGCCGGCCTCGGAGAGACGCCATTGGAAAGAGCGCCCTCGAAAATGTAGGACTTGGTTTCGTGCCTCTGCCACTTTCCCGGCAAAGGTTATGGCAATCCCACATGAGCGTGGTGGTTTTTATCCCTATATCCTTAAGGACTGACCCCAAGCCTGCCATGGGCCCCCAAAAAAGCTTCCCAAATGTCTATACCAGAGGACTCTAAATGCCCCGAAACACTCTCCTGGCACTGTCCCCCGGGGCGCCCCCTGGAAACCCACCCTCACAGGACTTACAATCTGGCTGTCAATTCTCACTATGGCCTGCATCATATATGGTGCGGGCCATAGCGAAGCCCCGTGCAATTTATTTGAATGGTGGCAAATACATGGTTCGTGGACAGCCATTTTTTAGCTAATTATACATTTTAAAGTTGTAAGTTGCATAAGTGGGTTCCATTGAGTATGTTGAGTGCTATACAGGGTGCTGTATTGGTAATATTTCATAGACATGCTATTAAAGTCATATAAATAATGAGTGTGGCAATTTTTCCTCAAAAAATGTCTAAGCCCAAAAGAAAGGTCCCATCTGCAGCTTATTTAATGGACACCAAATACATGGTTCATGGGCAATCATTTTAATGCAAAAAATACATTATTATGAGTTGTAAGTGGTATAAATTGGTTTCATTGAGTATGTGGAGTGCTATTCAGGATGTTTGATGGATAATGTTGCATTCAAATAGCAAGAAAAGCCATACAAATGATCGTCCACGAACCATGTATTTGCCAACATTCAAATAAATTGCACGTGGGCACTTTTGTCTTTTTGCTGTCTTGAAGAAAGTGCCCACGTACAATTTATTTGAATGGTGGCAAATATATGGTTCGTGGACAGCCGTTTCTTAGATAAATAAACATTTTAGAGAGTTGTTAGTTACATGCAATAAAAATGATATTAAAGTCACATAGATAGGTAGATAGATAGATAGATACATACATACATACATAGTTGACATATTGAGAATTGTACTGTTCAAAAGTGCTTAAAAATGTGTATGTTTTATAACAAAATCACAGACAGTTTCAATTTTTTGCGTGAAATATTTGGACTTTCTCTGATTGTCTCAAAAGTCACACCATAGAGAGAGGAGAATGAGAAGAGCACACTGACACTGTCCCTTTGGAGCTCAAGTGCACCTGCTAGGATAAATCACCATACTTACCTGTTGTTTCAGCACCTCCAGGGGCCTGGGGCAAGTTGTCAATGCGGTGACACACACACCCTCCTCGGTTACAGTCACTCTCACGGTCAACATGGATCAAAAGTTCATCCAGACTGCACTGACTTAGTTATTTTACACAAAATGCTCTTTATTCCAGGCACTTTGTGCTATTTTTTCATGCCCAGAGGTGTCACATAGCTCGTATAAGGTTATATACACTGTCTCACCTTTGAAATCAATTGAACCTGACCCTTTCCCCATGGACATCAATTAAATCAGAAATAAAAAATTCAACATCACTTTTTGGACATCCAGGCAGTACATAGAGCTGCTTTATGCCCACCAAGGTGCACCCTCTCGGCCTCGGCCGGTTCGGCGGAGGGTCTGGTTCTGACACCCTCTCCCATTAATACTTAGTCATTTTTCCAACAAAATATTTTTTCAACATCACTTTTTTGACATCCAGGCAGTACATAGAGCTGCTTTATGCCCACCAAGGTGCACCCTCTCGGCCTCGGCCGGTTCGGCGGAGGGTCTGGTTCTGACACCCTCTCCCATTAATACTTAGTCATTTTTCCAACAAATTTTTTTTTCAACATCACTTTTTTGACATCCAGGTGGTACATGAAGCCAATTCATGCCCACAAAGGGGCACCCTCTCAGCCTCAGCCGGTTTGGCGATGGGTATGGTTCTCACACCCTCTCCCAAAATTACTTAGTCATTTTTTCAACAAAATATTTTTCAACATCACTTTTTTGACATCCAGGGTGCTCGGCAACATTTTCAAGCCGGGGACCCTCACTGTTCCCGGCTTGGGCATACGGCCAGAGGACCCAGTTACAATTTATCCCATTAAAAATTTTAGGTGGTTCGTGGACAGTCGAATTTTGAGGTTTTGAAGGGTGTATATTGTTCAGGGGGTGTCCTACAGTCAACTAAATGTGATATTCAGTGAATTAATCTATCCCAAATATTAAAAACAGATGTCCACCAAGTGACTATTTCAGGCAATGCAATTAAATTGCCCGTGGTCCATCCCACTTATAATCTATCTAATGGGCTAAAATAGGTATTTGGTGGACATCATTTTTATAACTCCAGGATAAAATGTATGAATCAAAATCAAAATTCAAAATGTCAGAAATTTACTGACCACGAACCACCTAAAATTTTGAATGCGATAAATTGTATGTGGGACTTGCACATCTCAGCTCTGGGTTTAGCTAGGAAGTTGAAACTGGTACTTCTGTGCTCATCTCAGAAAATGGACATTTAGTATATTGGTGGACTAGGGTTTTTACACCAATACAATAAATTGGAAATGGACATTTATTATGTTGGTGGACACAGGGGTAATAGACCAATGTAATAAATAGGAAATGGACCTTTAATATGTTGATGGACTTAGATTAAATACATTAATACAATAAAATGGAAATGGACATTTAGTATGTTGGTTGACTTAGAGTGAATACACCAATAAAATATATTGGAAATGGACCTTTAATATGTTGATGGACTTAGATTAAATACATTAATACAATAAATTGGAAATGGACATTTAGTATGTTGGTTGACAGAGTGAATACACCAATAAAATATATTGGAAATGGACCTTTAGTATGTTGGTGGACTTAGATTAAATACATCAATACAATAAATTGGAAATGGACATTTAGTATGTTGGTGGACTTAGATTAAATACATCAATACAATAAATTGGAAATGGACATTAAATATGTTGGTGGACACAATAGACCAATACAATGAATTGGAAATGGACATTTATTATGTTGGTGGATTTAGGGTAATAGACCATTATAATAAATTGAAATTGGATATTTAGTATGTTGGTGGACACAATAGACCAATACAATGAATTGAAAATGGACCTTTAGTATGTTGGTGGACACAGGGGTAATAGACCAATATAATAAATTGGAAATAGACCTTTAGTATGTTGATGGACTTAGAGTGAATACATCAATACAATGAATTTGAAATGGACATTTAGTATGTTAGTGGACACTAGGGTAAGAGACAAATACAAGAAATTGGAAATGGACATTTATTATTTTGTTGGACTTAGGGTAATAGACCATTATAATAAATTGAAAATGGATATTTAGTATGTTGGTGGACACAATAGACCAATACAATAAATTGGAAACGGACATTTAATATGTTGGTGTACACAGGGGTAATAGACCAATACAATAAATTGGAAATGGACATTTAGTATGTTGGTGGAAGGGTAATAGACCATTATAATAAATTGAAAATGGACATTTAGTATGTTGGTGGAAACAATAGACCAATACAATAAATTGGAAATTGATATTTAATATGTTGGTGAACACAGGGGTAGTAGCTCAATACAATAAATTGAAAATGGACATTTAGTATGTTGGTGTAAAGGTAATAGACTTATAATAAATTGAAAATGGACATTTAGTATGTTGGTGGACACAATAGACCCATACAATACATTGGAAATGGACCTTTAGTATGTTGGTGGACACAGGGGTAATAGACCATTATAATAAATTGAAAATGGACATTTAGTATGTTGGTGTAATGGAAATAGACCATTATAATAAATTGAAAATGGACATTTAGTATATTGGTGGACACAATAGACCAATACAATACATTGGAAATGAACATTTAATATGTTGGTGGACACAATAAACCAATACAATACATTGAAAATGGACATTTAGTATGTTGGTGGACACAATAGAGCAATACAATAAATTGGAAATGGACATTTAATATGTTGGTAGACACAATAGACCAATACAATATATTGGAAATGGACCTTTAGTATTTTGATGGACTTAGAGTGAATACACCAATATAATATATTGGAAATGGACATTTATTATGTTGGTGAACTTTGAGTGAATACATCAATACAGTAAATTGAAAATGGACATTTATTATGTTGATGGACACAATAGACCAATACAATAAATTGGAAATATCCTTTAGTAGGTTGATGGACTGAGAGTGAATACATCAATACAATACATTTGAAATGGACATTTACTATGTTGCTGGTGACAGTGTGTCAGAGTGTCACCTCCTCTCTTTAGGCTGTTTCGTAATTGTCATTGATTAGATCTACCACTGTCGCATCACAAGTGAATTAAATTGCTACTACACCCACTTGCAAGTCATACATATTTTAACGTGGCCAAAGGGGACAAATCATTTGTCCATGGACAAACCCACTGCCTCCCAGACACACACAGAGGGTCCTCAGTCAACAGTGAGAAAGTGGTTCAATTTAGTGGGTAAATGGACAAGTAGTTGTTTTGTGGTCAGCCCAGTCCCCTACTGGCCACACTCCAGGGGCCTGTGGTCCCCCAGGGACAAAGTCTTGTAATATAGCGGGAAGGTGGACAAATAGTGTTTTCATGTTCAGCCCCGCCCCCTCCAGGAAACACCCTCGCAGTCCGTGCACCCCCAGGGACAAACTCCTGTAATATAGTGGGAATGTGGACAAATAGTGTGTTTGTGGTCATCCCCGAACCCTCCCGGACATGCCCCAGCTGTCGGCCAATCAAAGGCTCGCTTCCGTGGGCTTTTCCCCAAAATAGCTTGTAAGGGGCCGTTTAGTGGCTACGTGGGTCATTGGGGCGGTCCTTGGCACCCCGAGGGGGAAGTGATGCAATAAAGTGGGCATTTGGCCCTATAGGGTTTTCGTGGTCAGCCCCCACCTTCCCCCAAAAAAGACCCCACCTGTGGTTTATTTGAATGGAGAGGGAGCCCACTGCAATAAGCCTGAGTTGGAACGTGGTGGCGCCATCCAGCGGTTGGCTGCAAGACTGCATGTAAATGCTTTCAGTTTTTGAAAGCTCGTAGCACGGCACCGACAGGTGAATAGCCACCTTCTGGGTTATGAGGTGGCAATCAATAGCATGTGCCTCATACATGACAAGGAGAGACATATCTGTTAGTGGGGATTGTTAAACACATAAACAGCAGCACATAAGCACTCTGCTTATTTTTAGAGATAATTCTTTGGAAGCAGATACCTATTCTGAGACCTGTTAAGTAATCTGATCTTGTTACCAGAAATGTTGCCCTTCTCTCTAGTTAGAGAGTGTTTTCCATGGCTGGGAGATGGAATTTACACATACTTGTGACAATAGCTAATAGTTACGCCCAACGTGGGGCTTGAACCCACGACCCTGAGAGTAAGAGTCTCATGCTCTACCGACTGAGCTAGCCAGGCCTTCAGATTTTATTTCTGTGTGATATCTTTTATTTGTAAATCTTCAAAATACATGCCTGAAATTAACCCTCCCAATTCACAGGTGTCTGACAATAGGATCTTCCAAAGAAAAGTTGAGTTTAAGACTAGGGATGGGTAAGATTTACTTTTTTTTGTTTGTCTGGCATTTGTCATTCCACAATTCTGTGTTGACACATTTGAGGATTTGTCAAGTCAGTGCAGTAATTGTTCAACCAAAATGTCAGAACATTGGTATGTTTAAAGAAATGCAAATGAGATTTTCTGCCACTTTGCTGGTTTCACTACTCCACCTGCAATAAGGTGATGTCTCAATGCTCTGGCTATGCTTTTTGTAGCAATTAAAAGCTCTCTACATCGATGGGTGGGCTTGACCCACCAGACTTTTGGTTAACAGCCAAATGCACTACTGAATTGCACTAGAGAGACAGGTGAATAGCCACCATTTGGGTTATGAAGTGGCAATCAATTGCATGTGCCTCATACATGACAAGGAGAGACATATCTGTTAGTGGGGATTGTTAAACACATAAACAGCAGCACATAAGCACTCTGCTTATTTTTAGAGATAATTCTTTGGAAGCAGATACCTATTCTGAGACCAGATACCTATTCTGAGACCTGTTACCTATTCTGAATTTGGTTCCAGAAATGTTGCCGTTCTCTTAACCTAACCCTTCTATACACTGTGTGATGACACATTTGAGGATTTGTTAAGTCAGTCCATTGAACTGTTCAACCAAAATGTCAGAACATTTGTTTAAGTAAAGATATGCATTAGCATGAGATTTTCTTGCACTTTGTTGGTTTCGCTGCTTCACCTGCTATAATGTGACATCCCTTTGCTCAGGCTATGCCTTTTGTGGCAATTGAAAGCTCTCTTCATCCCTGGGTGGGGTTAAACTACCATCCTTTCGGTTAACAGCCGAACAAGCTAACCAATTGCGCCACAGAGACACACAAGTTGCCGACTTCTGGATTATTATGCAACAATCAATGGCATGTGTCTCATATGTGACAGGTTTGAAAAGAGACTTGGAGTGAGAGATTGGTTAGGGGGGATTCTTAAACACATAAACAGCAGCACCTTAGCACTTTGCTTATTTTTAGAGATACTTCTATGGAAGCAGAAAGCTGGAGACCTGTTACCTGTTCTGAATTTCTGAATAAGTTCCCAGAAATGTTGCCGTTCTCTCTAGTTAGAGAGTGTTTTGCATGGCTGGGAGATGGAGTTTGCACATACTTGTGACAATAGCTAATTTGGTATTTAGAGATACTTCTTTGGTGTTCCAGTTTGCTGGTTTCACTACTCCACCTGCAATAAGGTGATGTCCCAATGCTCAGGCTACGCATTTTGTAGCAATTAAAAGCTCTCATCCTCCATGGGTGGGCTTGAACAACCAGACTTTTGGTTAAGAGCCAAATGCACTACTTAATTGCACTAGAGGGACAGGTGAATAGCCATTATTTGGGTTAATAGGTGGCAATCAATAGCATGTGCCTCATACTTTACAAGGAGAGACATATCTGTTAGTGGGAATTGTTAAACACATAAACAGCAGCACATAGGCACTCTACTTATTTTTAGAGATAATTCTTTGGAATCAGATACCTATTCTGACACCAGATACCTATTCTGAGACCTGTTACCTATTCTGAATTTGGTTCCAGAAAGTTTGCCATTCTCTTACCCTAACCCTTCTGTACACTGTGTTATGACACATTTGAGGATTTGTCAAGTCAGCCCATTGAATTGTTCAACCAAAATGTCAGAACACTGGTGTAAGTAAAGAAATGCAAATGCATTAGCATGAGATTTTCTTCCACTTTGTTGGTTTCACTGCTCCACCTGCTATAATGTGACGTCCCTTTGTAAGGGAATGTAGTCGGTTCGTGGGATCAAGCCCTATTCATTTAAATTGCCATTGGACACATTGTTGGTGCGATGGACCGTACCCCTTACGTGGACGCCCACTTGCCCACTAGCTTGTAGGCCAGGTGGCACTTTCCCATTACTTTGGGGTAATGTTTGGTTTGCCCCTTATCTCGCCGTATGGACACCTCTAGGGGCACTCTTGCGTTGTCATGGTCACTTTGGGGTGGGTCCACCGACCCCTACTGCCCACGGGGCATTTAGTAATGTAAACAGCGTCCACCGAGCCTCTTTTTAACCACCTTATCCACTATTCTTGTAAAGGGGCTTCCTGTTGTCCACGAACTCACTTCCTTTGACCCCTTTCCCACTATTCTTGTAAAGGGGCTTCCTGTTGTCCACGAACTCACTTCCTGTGACCCCCTTACCCACTATTCTTGTAAAGGGGCTTCCTGTTGTCCACGAACTCACTTCCTGTGACCCCTTATCCACTATTCTTCTATATGGGCCTCCTGTTGTCCACAGAACCACTGTCTGTCCCCTTACCCACTAAATACCACTTTGGCATGCCTTTGCCCCCAGTGTGGCCCCTGATGCCATACATCGCCCTAATTCGTGCCGGGCGGCGCCCAGGCGTCCCACACGCCCCCTCTAAGTGTGTTTTTATGCGTTCCTGACACCAATTATTTTTTGTTACATTTTTTAACACATTTCATCATGGGGCACACCGTGGGGGCCTGCTGTGCCCGCCCAGAGTCCTTTAAAGCCATTTTCTGACGTTCGACCAGTACTTCACCGAAATCCTTGGCACTCTTAGTATGTCTTCAAGAGTCCCACGAGGGGTCACTATGTGAAATTTGGGGTCTCTGGGACCTCTGGGCACATTGCCAGGGCACATCCCATGTGCAATTTATACCATCCATTCCTATAGGTGTTTCGTGGACACCCCTCAGAAAGCTCCAAATGACTCCAATTTGAAATCTATATCTTCTCAGGGGCCCCTTAGACAGTGTGCAAAGTTTGAAGTCTGAATGACTTCGTTAAGTGCTTAATTGGCTGACTTGTGAACGAAAAGTGACAGTTATTTTCCTTTAATATTTTTCTCGATTTTTTTTAAAATACTTCCCAAACTCTGAGGGACACAGCTTTTTAATATGTTGTTTCTAAGGGCCCTACGATGAAGCATTCGAAGCCCCTAGGTCTTAGCACCTAATTTAAGGCGGTCCACGAAACACCTATGGAACTGCATTGGTTTAATGGTCAAGTGGGCCGTCTAGAAAAGGGGGTTCCAAAGGCCACAGGACCTTGAAATTTGAGATCCTCGACCGTCAGGGGCCCCCAAATCAGGATCTAGAATTTGGAGGCCGCAGGTGCTCGCTAAGTATTAAAGCTTCTGATGAATGTACTGAGGCACGTGGGCCTACGGAGCAGGCTGTCTCATTGAGTCCTATGACAAGCAGGGAGATCTGTTGAAAATAATGAAAAATATTGTTTTTCAGCCTAGGCTTTAGTCCCCTTAGTATGTCGATAAGGGGCACGCGACGTGTCAGCGTGTGACATTTGGGGTCTCTGGGACATCTGGGCACGCTGCCAGGGCGCATCCCACGAGCAATTTATTCCATTCATTTCTATAGGTGTATCGTGGACAACCTTCAGAAAGCTCCAAATGACTCCAATTTGAAATCTAGAGCTTCTCAGGGGCCCCTCAGACGGTGTGCAAAGTTTGAAGTCTGAATGACTTCGTTAAGCGCTTAATTGGACGACTTGTGAATGAAAAGTGACAGTTATTTTTCTTTAATATTTTTCTCGATTTTTTTTAAAGTACTTCCCAAACTCTGAGGGACACAGCCTTTTAATATGTTGTTTCTAAGGGCCCTACGATGAAGCATTCGAAGCCCCCAAGTCTTAGCAACTAATTGAAGGCGGTCCACGAAACACCTATGGACCTGCATTGGTTTAATGGTCAAGTGGGCCGTCTAGAAAAGGGGGTTCCGAAGGCCTCAGGACCTTGAAATTTGAGATCCTCGACCGCCTGGGGCCCCCTAATCAGGCCCTAAAATTTGGGGTGTCTAGATCTTTCCTGAGCGTACATCCAAACCCTACCCTAGTTGTCTCTAATCTAACTCAAAAGGCTCTGTCGAGCTATGAGTGCAAGAGGCCTGTGTGTGAGAATCTTGCATAAACTGTCAAAAATACTATTACTCTTTTCTAGAGCCTTGTGCTCTCGATATGTCTTTCGAGGGTCATCGGGCTACCACCGTGTGAAATTTGGGGGCTGCAGGACTTTTCTAGAAAAGTTCCACCTGCAATTTATTCCATTCATTTCTATAGGTGTTTCGTGGACAACACCCAGAAAGCTCCAAATGACTCCAATTTGAAATCTAGAGCTTCTCGGGGGGCCCCTTAGACACTGTGCAAAGCTTGAAGTCTGAATGGCTCCGTTAAGTGCTTGATTGGCTGACTTGTGAATGAAAAGTGACATTTTTCTGTAATACATTCTTGATTTTTTTTTTAAAAACTTCCTAAACTCTGAGGGACATGGCTTTTAAATATGTTGTTTCTAAGGGCCCTGCGATGAAGCACTCGAAGCCCCCAGGTCTTAGCACCTAATTTCAGGCGGTCCACGAAACACCTATGGACCTGCATTGGTTTAATGGTCAAGTGGGCCGTCTAGAAAAGGGGGTTCCGAAGGCCTCAGGACCTTGAAATTTCAGATCCTCGACCGCCTGCGGCCCCCTAATCAGGCCTTAAAATTTGGGGTGTCTAGATCCTTCCTGAGCGTACATCCAAACCCTACCCTAGTTGTCTCTAATCTAACTCAAAAGGCTCTGTCAAGCTATGAGTGCAAGAGGCCTGTGTGTGAGAATCTTGCATAAACTGCCAAAAATACTTTTCCTTTTTATTAGAGTCTCATGCTCTCGATATGTCTTTCGTGGGTCATCGGGCTACCACCGTGTGAAATTTGGGGGCTGCAGGACTTTTCTAGAAAAGTTCCACCTGCAATTTATTCCATTCATTTCTATAAGTGTTTCGTGGACAACACCCAGAAAGCTCCAAATGACTCCAATTTGAAATCTATATCTTCTCAGGGGCCCCTTAGACAGTGTGCAAAGTTTGAAGTCTGAATGACTTCGTTAAGTGCTTAATTGGCTGACTTGTGCACCTAAAGTGACAGTTATTTTTCCTTTAATATTTTTCTTGATTTTTTTTAAAGTGCTTCCCAAACTCTGAGGGACACGGCTTTATAATATGTTGTTACTAAGGGCCCTACGATGAAGCTTTCGAAGCCCCCAGGTCTTAGCACCTAATTTAAGGCGGTCCACGAAGCACCTATGGAACTGCATTGGTTTAATGGTCAAGTGGGCCGCCTAGAAAAGGGGGTCCCAAAGGCCACAGGATCTTGAAATTTCAGATCCTCGACCGTCAGGGGCCCCCAAATCAGGATCTAGAACTTGGAGGCCGCAGGTGCTTGCTAAGTATTAAAACCTCTGATGAATGTACTGATGCACATGGGCCTACAGGGCAGGCTGTCTCATTGATTCCTATGACAAGCAGGGAGATCTATTGAAAACAATGAAAAATGTTGTTGTTCAGCCTAGGCTTTAGTCCCCTTAGTATGTCGATAAGGGGCACGCGACGTGTCAGCGTGTGACATTTGGGGTCTCTGGGACCTCTGGGCACGCTGCCAGGGTGCATCCCACGAGCAATTTATTCCATTCGTTTCTATAGGTGTTTCGTGGACACCCTAAAGAAAGTGCTAAATGACTCCAATTTGAAATCTATATCTTCTCAGGGGCTCCATAGACAGTGTGCAAAGTTTTAAGTTTGAATGACGTCGTTAAGCGCTTAATTGGACGACTTGTGAACGAAAAGTGACAGTTATTTTTCTTTAATATTTTTCTTGATATTTTTTTAATTACTTCCCAAACTCTGAGGGACGCTAAATTTAAATAAGTTGTTTATGAGAGCACAAAGATGAAGTACTCGAAGCCCCTAGTTCTTATCGTAAAATTGAAGGTTATTTTCACCAGGTCACACAGGAAGTGCCCACGTACATTTGAATTGAATGGTGGCAAATACATGGTTCGTGGACAGCCATTCTTTTGCTAATTATACATTTTAAAGAGTTGTAAGTTGCTTAAGTGGGTTCTATTGAGTATGTTGAGTGATATACAGGCTGATTATTGATAATGTTTCATTTACATGCTACTAAAGTCATATAGAGACCAGTACCAATCGACTTGGTGCCGAGTCTCTAAGACGTAAATGGCACTTCTTACGAGGGCCAATCAGGTCGAGGCACTTGCCGACCTCGGAGAGACGCCATTGGAAAGAGCGCCCTCGAAAATGGGGGCGTAGGACTCGGTTTCGTGCCTCTGCCACCTTCCCGGCAAAGGTTATGTCTTTGTGCAATCCCACATGAGCGTGGTGGTTTTTATCCCTGTATCTCTAAGGCCTGACCCCAAGCCTGCCATGGGCCCCCCAAAAACCTCCCCACACACCTATACCAGTCGACTCCAAACGCTCCGAAACGCGCTCCTAGCACGGTCCCCCGGGGCGCCCCCTGGAAACCCACCCTCGCTGGACTTAGAATCCGGCTGTCAATTCTCGCTATGGCCCGCATCATATGTGGTGCGGGCCATAGCGGAGCCCCGTACAATTTATTTGCATTGCCTGAAATAGTCACTTGGTGGACATCTGTTTTTAATGTGTGGGATAGATTCATTCACTAAATATCATATTTAGGTGAGTGTTTGAACCCCCCTGAACAACATGCACCCTTCAAAACCTCAAAATTCGTCCGTCCACGAACCACCTAAAATTATGAATGGGATAAATTGTACGTGGGATTTGCATATCTCAGCTCTGAATTTGGCTAGGAAGTTGAAACTGGTACTTCGGTGCTCATCTCAGTCTCCTCTATCTATGGTATGAATTTCGAGGGGATCGGAGAAAGTCAAAAATTTCGTCCCAAAAAACCCAAAGGGGTACCGGGTTTTTTCGGACGAAATTTTTGACATTCTCCAATCTTCTTGAAATTCATACCATAGATAGAGGAGACTGAGATGAGCATAGGAGTGCAGGTCTGAAGTGATTAAGTCATCCCAGTCTGGAGTTATGGAGATCCCACGTACAATTTATCCCACTCAGAAATTTAGTTGGTTCGTGGACAGTCGCATTTTGAGGTTTTGAAGGGTGCATGTTGTTCAGCGGGTGTCATACAGTCACCTAAATTTGATATTTAGTGAATGAATCTATCCCACACATTAAAAACAGATGTCCACCAAGTGACTATTTCAGGCAATGCAAATAAATTGTACATGGGCACTTCTGTCTTTTTGCTTATTCTTGTAGGATGTGCCCACGTACAATTGAATTGAATGGTGGCAAATACATGCTTCGTGGACAGCCATTCTTTTGCTAATTATACATTTTAAAGAGTTGTAAGTTGCTTAAGTGGGTTCTATTGAGTATGTTGAGTGTTATACAGGCTGATTATTGATAATGTTTCATTTACATGCTACTAAAGTCATATAGAGACCAGTACCAATCGACTTGGTGCCGAGTCTCTAAGACGTAAATGGCACTTCTTACGAGGGCCAATCAGGTCGAGGCACTTGCCGACCTCGGAGAGACGCCATTGGAAAGAGCGCCCTCGAAAATGGGGGCATAGGACTCGGTTTCGTGCCTCTGCCACCTTCCCGGCAAAGGTTATGTCTTTGTGCAATCCCACATGAGCGTGGTGGTTTTTATCCCTGTATCTCTAAGGCCTGACCCCAAGCCTGCCATGGGCCCCCCAAAAACCTCCCCACACACCTATACCAGTCGACTCCAAACGCTCCGAAACGCGCTCCTAGCACGGTCCCCCGGGGCGCCCCCTGGAAACCCACCCTCGCTGGACTTAGAATCCGGCTGTCAATTCTCGCTATGGCCCGCATCATATGTGGTGCGGGCCATAGCGGAGCCCCGTACAATTTATGTGCATTGCCTGAAATAGTCACTTGGTGGACATCTGTTTTTAATGTGTGGGATAGATTCATTCACTAAATATCATATTTAGGTGAGTGTTTGAACCCCCTGAACAACATGCACCCTTCAAAACCTCAAAATTCATCTGTCCACGAACCACCTAAAATTATGAGTGGGATAAATTGTACGTGGGATTTGCATATCTCAGCTCTGAATTTGGCTAGGAAGTTGAAACTGGTACTTCGGTGCTCATCTCAGTCTCCTCTATCTATGGTATGAATTTCGAGGGGATCGGAGGAAGTCAAAAATTTCGTCCCAAAAAACCTCGGACGAAATTTTTGACATTCTCCAATCTTCTTGAAATTCATACCATAGATAGAGGAGACTGAGATGAGCATAGGAGTGCAGGTCTGAAGTGTTTAAGTCATCCCAGTCTGGAGTTATGGAGATCCCACGTACAATTTATCCCATTCAAAAATTTAGTTGGTTCGTGGATGGTCGAATTTTGAGGTTTCGAAGAGTGTATGTTGTTCAGGGGGTTCAAACACTCACCTAAATATGATATTTAGTGAATGGTTCTATCCCACACATTAAAAACAGGTGTCCACCAAGTCACTATTTCAGACAATGCAAATAAATTGTACATGGGCACTTCTGTCTTTTTCCTTATTCTTGTAAGGAGGTGACCACGTACAATTTATTTGAATGGTGGCAAACACATGGTTCGTGGACAGCCAATTTTTAGCTAATTATACATTTTAAAGAGTTGTATGTTGCATTAGTGGGTTCCAATGAGTATGTTGAGTGCTATACAGGGTGTTTTATTGATAATATTTCATATGCTTGCTACTAAAGTCATATAAATACAAAGTGTGGCAATTTTTCCTCAAAAAATGTCAAAGTTCAAAAGTAAGGTCCCATCTGCAGCTAATTTAATGGAATTCAAATACAGGGTTCATTGACAATCACTTTAATGCAAATTACACAGTATTATGAGTTGTAACTTGCTCAAATGGGTTTCATTGAGTATGTGGAGTGCTATGCAGGGTGTTTGATGGATAATATTACATGCATATAGCAAGAAAAGCCATACAAATGACCGTCCACGAACCATGTATTTGCCACCATTCAAATAAATTGCATGTGGGCATTTTTATGCCGTCTTGTGGGAAGTGCCCACCTACAATTTATTTGAATGGTGGCAAATACATGGTTCGTGGACAGTCATTTTTAAGCAAAATATACAATATTTTGAGATGTAAGTTGCATAAATGGGTTCCATTGATGATTTTGAGTGATATTCTTGATGATTTATTGATCATTTTGCATGCAAAGAACTAGAAAAGCCATATAAATGATTGTCCACGAACCATGTATTTCTCACCATTCAAATAAATTGCACGTGGGCACTTTTGTGCATTCTTGTGGGAAGTGCCCACCTACAATTTATTTGAATGGTGGCAAATACATGGTTCGTGGACAGTCATTTTTAAGCAAAATATACAATATTTTGAGATGTAAGTTGCATAAATGGGTTCCATTGATTATTTTGAGTGAAATACTTGATGATTTATTGATCATTTTGCATAAAAATAGCATGAAAAGCCATATAAATGATCGTCCACGAACCATGTATTTCTCACCATTCAAATAAATTGAAAGTGGGCACTTTTGTGCCGTCTTGTGGGAAGTGCCCACCTACAATTTATTTGAATGGTGGAAAATACATGGTTCGTGGACAGTATTTTTTTAGCAAAATATACAATATTTTGAGATGTAAGTTGCATAAATGGGTTCCATTGATGATTTTGAGTGATATTCTTGATGATTTATTGATCATTTTGCATGCAAAGAACTAGAAAAGCCATGTAAATGATTGTCCACGAACCATGTATTTCTCACCATTCAAATAAATTGCACGTGGGCACTTTTGTGCATTCCTGTGGGAAGTGCCCACCTACAATTTATTTGAATGGTGGCAAATACATGCTTCGTGGACAATAATTTTTTAGCGAAATATACAATATTTTGAGATGTAAGTTGCATAAATGGGTTCCATTGATTATTTTGAGTGAAATACTTGATGATTTATTGAACATTTTGCATAAAAATAGCATGAAAAGCCATATAAATGATCGTCCACGAACCATGTATTTCTCACCATTCAAATAAATTGCACGTGGGCACTTTTGTGCCGTCTTGTGGGAAGTGCCCACCTACAATTTATTTGAATGGTGGAAAATACATGGTTTGTGGACAGTATTTTTTTAGCAAAATATACAATATTTTGAGATGTAAGTTGCATAAATGGGTTCCATTGATGATTTTGAGTGATATTCTTGATGATTTATTGATCATTTTGCATGCAAAGAACTAGAAAAGCCATATAAATGATTGTCCACGAACCATGTATTTCTCACCATTCAAATAAATTGCACGTGGGCACTTTTGTGCATTCCTGTGGGAAGTGCCCACGTACAATTTATTTGAATGGTGGCAAATACATGCTTCGAGGACAATAATTTTTTAGCGAAATATACAATATTTTGAGATGTAAGTTGCATAAATGGGATCCATTGATTATTTTGAGTGAAATACTTGATGATTTATTGAACATTTTGCATAAAAATAGCATGAAAAGCCATATAAATGATCGTCCACGAACCATGTATTTCTCACCATTCAAATAAATTGAAAGTGGGCACTTTTGTGCCGTCTTGTGGGAAGTGCCCACCTACAATTTATTTGAATGGTGGAAAATACATGGTTCGTGGACAGTCATTTTTAAGCAAAATATACAATATTTTGAGATGTAAGTTGCATAAATGGGTTCCATTGATTATTTTGAGTGAAATACTTGATGATTTATTGATCATTTTGCATAAAAATAGCAAGAAAAGCCATATAAATGATTGTCCATGAACCATGTATTTCTCACCATTCAAATAAATTGCACGTGGGCACTTTTGTGCCGTCTTGTAGGAAGTGCCCACGTACAATTTATTTGAATGGTGGCAAATACATGGTTCGTGGACAGCCATTCTTTAGCTAATTATACATTTTAAAGTGTTGGAAGTTCCATAAGTGGGTTCCATTGAGTATGTTGAGTGCTATACAGGGTGTTTTATTGATAATATTTCATATACATGCTACTAAAGTCATATAAATAAAGAGTGTGGCAATTTTTCCTCAAAAAATGTCAAAGTCCAAAAGGAAGGTCCCATCTGCAGCTTATTTAATGGAATTCAAATACAGTGTTCGTGGACAGTCATTTTTTTCCGAAATATTCAATATTTTGAGATGTAAGTTGCATAAATGGGTTCCATTGTTGATTTTGAGTGATATTCTTGATGATTTATTGGTAATTGTGCATGCAAATAGCTAGAAAAGCCATATAATTGACCGTCCACGAACCATGTATTTTCCACCATTCAAATAAATTGCACGTGGGCACATTTGTGCCGTCTTGTAAAAAGTGCCCACGTACAATTTATTTGAATGGTGGCAAATATATGCTTCGTGGACAGTCATTTTTTAGCGAATTATACAATATTTTGAGATGTAAGTTGCATAAATGGGATCCATTGATGACTTTGAGTGATATTCTTGATGATTTATTGATAAATTTGCATGCAAATAGCAAGAAAACCCATATAAATGACCGTCCACGAAGCATGTATTTTCCACCATTCAAATAAATTGCTCGTGGGCACTTTTGTGCCGTCTTCTAGGAAGTGCCCACGTACAATTTATTTGAATGGTGGCAAATACATGGTTCGTGGACAGTCATTTAATACAATAAATTGGAAATGGACCTTTAGTATGTTGGTGGACTTAGATTAAATACATCAATACAATAAATTGAAAATGGACATTTAATGTGTTGGTGGACACAGGGGTAATAGACCAGTATAATAAATTGGAAATGGACCTTTAATATGTTGATGGACTTAGATTAAATACATTAATACAATAAATTGGAAATGGACATTTAGTATGTTGGTTGACTTAGAGTGAATTCACCAATAAAATATATTGGAAATGGTCATTTAGTATGTTGGTGGACACAATAGACCAATACAATAAATTGGAACTGGACATTTAATGTGTTGGTGGACACAGGGGTAATAGACCAATATAATGAATTGGAAATGGACATTTAGTATGTTGGTGGACTTAGATTAAATTCATTAATACAATGAATTGGAAATGGACATTTAGTATGTTGGTTGACTTAGATTAAATACATCAATAGAATACATTGGAAATGGACATTTAGTATGTTGGTGGTCTTATTTTAAATACATCAATACAATACATTGGAAATGGACATTTAGTATGTTCGTGGACTTAGATTAAATACATTAATACAATAAATTGGAAATGGACATTTAGTATGTTGGTTGACTTAGAGTGAATTCACCAATAAAATATATTGGAAATTGACATTTAGTATGTTGGTGGACACAATAGACCAATACAATAAATTGGAACTGGACATTTAATGTGTTGGTGGACACAGGGGTAATAGACCAATATAATAAATTGGAAATGGACATTTAGTATGTTGGTGGACTTAGATTAAATACATTATTACAATAAATTGGAAATGGACATTTAGTATGTTGGTTGACTTAGAGTGAATTCACCAATAAAATATATTGGAAATGGACCTTTAGTATGTTGAAGGTCTTAGATTAAATACATCAATACAATAAATTGGAAATGGACATTTAATGTGTTGATGGACACAGGGGTAATAGACCAGTATAATAAATTGGAAATGGACCTTTAATATGTTGATGGACTTAGATTAAATACATTAATACAATAAATTGGAAATGGACATTTAGTATGTTGGTTGACTTAGAGTGAATTCACCAATAAAATATATTGGAAATGGACATTTAGTATGTTGGTGGACACAATAGACCAATACAATAAATTGGAACTGGACATTTAATGTGTTGGTGGACACAGGGGTAATAGACCAATATAATGAATTGGAAATGGACATTTTGTATGTTGGTGGACTTAGATTAAATACATTAATACAATAAATTGGAAATGGACATTTAGTATGTTGGTTGACGTAGAGTGAATTCACCAATAAAATATATTGGAAATGGACATTTAGTATGTTGGTGGACACAATAGACCAATACAATAAATTGGAAATGGACATTTAATGTGTTGGTGGACACAGGGGTAATAGACCAATATAATAAATTGGAAATGGACATTTAGTATGTTGGTGGACTTAGATTAAATACATTAATACAATAAATTGGAAATGGACATTTAGTATGTTGGTTGACTTAGAGTGAATTCACCAATAAAATATATTGGAAAAGGACCTTTAGTATGTTGGTTGACTTAGATTAAATACATCAATAGAATACATTTGAAATGGACATTTAGTATGTTGGTGGTCTTATTTTAAATACATCAATACAATACATTGGAAATGGACATTTAGTATGTTGGTGGATTTAGATTAAATTCATTAATACAATGAATTGGAAATGGACATTTAGTATGTTGGTTGACTTAGAGTGAATTCACCAATAAAATATATTGGAAATGGACCTTTAGTATGTTGGTGGACTTAGATTAAATACATCAAAACAATAAATTGGAAATGGACATTTAATGTGTTGGTGGACACAGGGGTAATAGACCAGTATAATAAATTGGAAATGGACCTTTAATATGTTGATGGACTTAGATTAAATACATTAATACAATAAATTGGAAATGGACATTTAGTATGTTGGTTGACTTAGAGTAAATTCACCAATAAAATATATTGGAAATGGACATTTAGTATGTTGGTGGACACAATAGACCAATACAATAAATTGGAACTGGACATTTAATGTGTTGGTGGACACAGGGGTAATAGACCAATATAATGAATTGGAAATGGACATTTAGTATGTTGGTGGACTTAGATTAAATACATTATTACAATAAATTGGAAATGGACATTTAGTATGTTGGTTGACTTAGAGTGAATTCACCAATAAAATATATTGGAAATGGACCTTTAGTATGTTGGTGGACTTAGATTAAATACATCAATACAATAAATTGGAATTGGACATTTAATGTGTTGGTGGACACAGGGGTAATAGACCAGTATAATAAATTGGAAATGGACCTTTAATATGTTGATGGACTTAGATTAAATACATTAATACAATAAATTGGAAATGGATATTTAGTATGTTGGTTGACTTAGAGTGAATTCACCAATAAAATATATTGGAAATGGACCTTTAGTATGTTAATGGACTTAGATTAAATACATCAATACAACGTTGGTTGACTTAGACTGAATACACCAATAAAATATATTGGAAATGGACCTTTAGTATGTTGGTGGACTTAGATTAAATACATCAATACAATAAATTGGAAATGGACATTTAATGTGTTGGTGGACACAGGGGTAATAGACCAGTATAATAAATTGGAAATGGACCTTTAATATGTTGATGGACTTAGATTAAATACATTAATACAATAAATTGGAAATGGACATTTAGTATGTTGGTTGACTTAGATTAAATACATCAATACAATACATTGGAAATGGACATTTAGTATGCTGGTGGACTTAGATTAAATTCATTAATACAATAAATTGGAAATGGACATTAAATATGTTGGTGGACACAATAGACCAATACAATACATTGGAAATGGACATTTAGTATGTTAGTGGACACAACGGTAATAGACCAATACAATACATTGGAAATGGACATTTAGTATGTTGGTTGACTTAGAGTGAATTCACCAATAAAATATATTGGAAATGGACCTTTAATATGTTGGTGGACTTAGATTAAATACATCAATACAATAAATTGGAAATGGACATTTAATGTGTTGGTGGACACAGGGGTAATAGACCAGTATAATAAATTGGAAATGGACATTTAGTATGTTGGTGGACTTAGATTAAATACATTATTACAATAAATTGGAAATGGACATTTAGTATGTTGGTTGACTTAGAGTGAATTCACCAATAAAATATATTGGAAAAGGACCTTTAGTATGTTAGTTGACTTAGATTAAATACATCAATAGAATACATTTGAAATGGACATTTAGTATGTTGGTGGTCTTATTTTAAATACATCAATACAATACATTGGAAATGGACATTTAGTATGTTGGTGGATTTAGATTAAATTCATTAATACAATGAATTGGAAATGGACATTTAGTATGTTGGTTGACTTAGAGTGAATTCACCAATAAAATATATTGGAAATGGACATTTATTATGTTGGTGGACACAATAGACCAATACAATAAATTGGAACTGGACATTTAATGTGTTGGTGGACACAGGGGTAATAGACCAATATAATAAATTGGAAATGGACATTTAGTATGTTGGTGGACTTAGATTAAATACATTATTACAATAAATTGGAAATGGACCTTTAGTATGTTGGTGGACTTAGATTAAATACATCAATACAATAAATTGGAAATGGACATTTAATATGTTGGTGGACACTGGGGTAATAGACCAGTATAATAAATTGGAAATGGACCTTTAATATGTTGATGGACTTAGATTAAATACATTAAAACAATAAATTGGAAATGGACATTTAGTATGTTGGTGGACACAATAGACCAATACAATAAATTGGAACTGGACATTTAATGTGTTGGTGGACACAGGGGTAATAGACCAATATAATGAATTGGAAATGGACATTTAGTATGTTGGTGGACTTAGATTAAATACATTATTACAATAAATTGGAAATGGACATTTAGTATGTTGGTTGACTTAGAGTGAATTCACCAATAAAATATATTGGAAATGGACCTTTAGTATGTTGGTGGACTTAGATTAAATACATCAATACAATAAATTGGAATTGGACATTTAATGTGTTGGTGGACACAGGGGTAATAGACCAGTATAATAAATTGGAAATGGACCTTTAATATGTTGATGGACTTAGATTAAATACATTAATACAATAAATTGGAAATGGACATTTAGTATGTTGGTTGACTTAGATTAAATACATCAATAGAATACATTGGAAATGGACATTTAGTATGTTGGTGGTCTTATTTTAAATACATCAATACAATACATTGGAAATGGACATTTAGTATGTTGGTGGTCTTATTTTAAATACATCAATACAATACATTGGAAATGGACATTTAGTATGTTGGTGGACTTAGATTAAATTCATTAATACAATGAATTGGAAATGGACATTTAGTATGTTGGTTGACTTAGATTAAATACATCAATAGAATACATTGGAAATGGACATTTAGTATGTTGGTGGTCTTATTTTAAATACATCAATACAATACATTGGAAATGGACATTTAGTATGTTGGTGGTCTTATTTTAAATACATCAATATAATACATTGGAAATGGACATTTAGTATGTTGGTGGACTTAGATTAAATTCATTAATACAATGAATTGGAAATGGACATTTAGTATGTTGGTTGACTTAGATTAAATATATCAATAGAATACATTGGAAATGGACATTTAGTATGTTGGTGGTCTTATTTTAAATACATCAATACAATACATTGGAAATGGACATTTAGTATGTTGGTGTACTTAGATTAAATTCATTAATACAATGAATTGGAAATGGACATTTAGTATGTTGGTTGACTTAGATTAAATACATCAATAGAATACATTGGAAATGGACATTTAGTATGTTGGTGGTCTTATTTTAAATACATCAATACAATACATTGGAAATGGACATTTAGTATGTTGGTGGACTTAGATTAAATTCATTAATACAATGAATTGGAAATGGACATTTAGTATGTTGGTTGACTTAGATTAAATACATCAATACAATACATGGGAAATGGACATTTAGTATGTTGGTGGACACAGGAGTAATAGACCAATATAATAAATTGGAAATAGACCTTTAATATATTGATGGACTTAGAGTGAATACAACAATACAATGAATTTGAAATAGACATTTAGTATGTTAGTGGACACAAGGGTAATAGACCAATACAATAAATTGGAAATGGACATTTAGTATGTTGGTGGACACAATAGACCAATACAATAAATTGGAACTGGACATTTAATGTGTTGGTGGACACAGGGGTAATAGACCAGTATAATAAATTGGAAATGGACCTTTAATATGTTGATGGACTTAGATTAAATACATTAATACAATAAATTGGAAATGGACATTTAGTATGTTGGTGGACACAATAGACCAATACAATAAATTGGAACTGGACATTTAATGTGTTGGTGGACACAGGGGTAATAGACCAATATAATAAATTGGAAATGGACATTTAGTATGTTGGTGGACTTAGATTAAATACATTAATACAATAAATTGGAAATGGACCTTTAGTATGTTGGTGGACACAGGGGTAATAGACCAATATAATAAATTGGAAATAGACCTTTAGTATATTGATGGACTTAGAGTGAATACAACAATACAATGAATTTGAAATGGACATTTAGTATGTTACTGGACACAAGGGTAATAGACCAATAAAATAAATTGGAAATGGACATTTAGTATGTTGGTGGACACAATAGACCAATACAATAAATTGGAAATGGACCTTTAGTATGTTGGTGGACACAGGGTTAATAGACCAATATAATAAATTGGAAATAGACCTTTAGTATATTGATGGACTTAGAGTGAATACAACAATACAATGAATTTGAAATGGACATTTAGTATGTTACTGGACACAAGGGTAATAGACCATTATAATAAATTGGAAATGGACATTTAGTATGTTGGTGGACACAATAGACCAATACAATAAATTGGAACTGGACATTTAATGTGTTGGTGGACACAGGGGTAATAGACCAATATAATAAATTGGAAATGGACCTTTAATATGTTGATGGACTTAGATTAAATACATTAATACAATAAATTGGAAATGGATATTTAGTATGTTGGTTGACTTAGAGTGAATTCACCAATAAAATATATTGGAAATGGACCTTTAGTATGTTAATGGACTTAGATTAAATACATCAATACAACGTTGGTTGACTTAGACTGAATACACCAATAAAATATATTGGAAATGGACCTTTAGTATGTTGGTGGACTTAGATTAAATACATCAATACAATAAATTGGAAATGGACATTTAATGTGTTGGTGGACACAGGGGTAATAGACCAGTATAATAAATTGGAAATGGACCTTTAATATGTTGATGGACTTAGATTAAATACATTAATACAATAAATTGGAAATGGACATGTAGTATGTTGGTTGACTTAGATTAAATACATCAATACAATACATTGGAAATGGACATTTAGTATGCTGGTGGACTTAGATTAAATTCATTAATACAATAAATTGGAAATGGACATTAAATATGTTGGTGGACACAACAGACCAATACAATACATTGGAAATGGACATTTAGTATGTTAGTGGACACAAGGGTAATAGACCAATACAATAAATTGGAAATGGACATTTAGTATGTTGGTTGACTTAGAGTGAATTCACCAATAAAATATATTGGAAATGGACCTTTAATATGTTGGTGGACTTAGATTAAATACATCAATACAATAAATTGGAAATGGACATTTAATGTGTTGGTGGACACAGGGGTAATAGACCAGTATAATAAATTGGAAATGGACATTTAGTATGTTGGTGGACTTAGATTAAATACATTATTACAATAAATTGGAAATGGACATTTAGTATGTTGGTTGACTTAGAGTGAATTCACCAATAAAATATATTGGAAAAGGACCTTTAGTATGTTGGTTGACTTAGATTAAATACATCAATAGAATACATTTGAAATGGACATTTAGTATGTTGGTGGTCTTATTTTAAATACATCAATACAATACATTGGAAATGGACATTTAGTATGTTGGTGGATTTAGATTAAATTCATTAATACAATGAATTGGAAATGGACATTTAGTATGTTGGTTGACTTAGAGTGAATTCACCAATAAAATATATTGGAAATGGACATTTATTATGTTGGTGGACACAATAGACCAATACAATAAATTGGAACTGGACATTTAATGTGTTGGTGGACACAGGGGTAATAGACCAATATAATAAATTGGAAATGGACATTTAGTATGTTGGTGGACTTAGATTAAATACATTATTACAATAAATTGGAAATGGACCTTTAGTATGTTGGTGGACTTAGATTAAATACATCAATACAATAAATTGGAAATGGACATTTAATATGTTGGTGGACACTGGGGTAATAGACCAGTATAATAAATTGGAAATGGACCTTTAATATGTTGATGGACTTAGATTAAATACATTAAAACAATAAATTGGAAATGGACATTTAGTATGTTGGTTGACTTAGATTAAATACATCAATAGAATACATTGGAAATGGACATTTAGTATGTTGGTGGTCTTATTTTAAATACATCAATACAATACATTGGAAATGGACATTTAGTATGTTGGTGGACTTAGATTAAATTCATTAATACAATGAATTGGAAATGGACATTTAGTATGTTGGTTGACTTAGATTAAATACATCAATAGAATACATTGGAAATGGACATTTAGTATGTTGGTGGTCTTATTTTAAATACATCAATACAATACATTGGAAATGGACATTTAGTATGTTGGTGGACTTAGAGTGAATTCACCAATAAAATATATTGGAAATGGACATTTAGTATGTTGGTGGACACAATAGACCATTACAATAAATTGTAACTGGACATTTAATGTGTTGGTGGACACAGGGGTAATAGACCAATATAATAAATTGGAAATGGACATTTAGTATGTTGGTGGACTTAGATTAAATACATTATTACAATAAATTGGAAATGGACATTTAGTATGTTGGTTGACTTAGAGTGAATTCACCAATAAAATATATTGGAAATGGACATTTAGTATGTTGGTGGACACAATAGACCAATACAATAAATTGGAACTGGACATTTAATGTGTTGGTGGACACAGGTGTAATAGACCAATATAATAAATTGGAAATGGACATTTAGTATGTTGGTGGACTTAGATTAAATACATTATTACAATAAATTGGAAATGGACATTTAGTATGTTGGTTGACTTAGAGTGAATTCACCAATAAAATATATTGGAAATGGACCTTTAGTATGTTGGTGGACTTAGATTAAATACATCAATACAATAAATTGGAAATGGACATTTAATATGTTGGTGGACACAGGGGTAATAGACCAGTATAATAAATTGGAAATGGACCTTTAGTATGTTGGTGGACTTAGATTAAATACATTAATACAATAAATTGGAAATGGACATTTAGTATGTTGGTTGACTTAGATTAAATACATCAATAGAATACATTGGAAATGGACATTTAGTATGTTGGTGGTCTTATTTTAAATACATCAATACAATACATTGGAAATGGACATTTAGTATGTTGGTGGACTTAGATTAAATTCATTAATACAATGAATTGGAAATGGACATTTAGTATGTTGGTTGACTTAGATTAAATACATCAATAGAATACATTGGAAATGGACATTTAGTATGTTGGTGGTCTTATTTTAAATACATCAATACAATACATTGGAAATGGACATTTAGTATGTTGGTGGACTTAGATTAAATTCATTAATACAATGAATTGGAAATGGACATTTAGTATGTTGGTTGACTTAGATTAAATACATCAATACAATACATGGGAAATGGACATTTAGTATGTTGGTGGACACAGGAGTAATAGACCAATATAATAAATTGGAAATAGACCTTTAATATATTGATGGACTTAGAGTGAATACAACAATACAATGAATTTGAAATAGACATTTAGTATGTTAGTGGACACAAGGGTAATAGACCAATACAATAAATTGGAAATGGACATTTAGTATGTTGGTGGACACAATAGACCAATACAATAAATTGGAACTGGACATTTAATGTGTTGGTGGACACAGGGGTAATAGACCAGTATAATAAATTGGAAATGGACCTTTAATATGTTGATGGACTTAGATTAAATACATTAATACAATAAATTGGAAATGGACATTTAGTATGTTGGTGGACACAATAGACCAATACAATAAATTGGAACTGGACATTTAATGTGTTGGTGGACACAGGGGTAATAGACCAATATAATAAATTGGAAATGGACATTTAGTATGTTGGTGGACTTAGATTAAATACATTAATACAATAAATTGGAAATGGACCTTTAGTATGTTGGTGGACACAGGGGTAATAGACCAATATAATAAATTGGAAATAGACCTTTAGTATATTGATGGACTTAGAGTGAATACAACAATACAATGAATTTGAAATGGACATTTAGTATGTTAGTGGACACAAGGGTAATAGACCAATAAAATAAATTGGAAATGGACATTTAGTATGTTGGTGGACACAATAGACCAATACAATAAATTGGAAATGGACCTTTAGTATGTTGGTGGACACAGGGGTAATAGACCAATATAATAAATTGGAAATAGACCTTTAGTATATTGATGGACTTAGAGTGAATACAACAATACAATGAATTTGAAATGGACATTTAGTATGTTACTGGACACAAGGGTAATAGACCATTATAATAAATTGGAAATGGACATTTAGTATGTTGGTGGACACAATAGACCAATACAATAAATTGGAACTGGACATATAATGTGTTGGTGGACACAGGGGTAATAGACCAATATAATAAATTGGAAATGGACCTTTAATATGTTGATGGACTTAGATTAAATACATTAATACAATAAATTGGAAATGGATATTTAGTATGTTGGTTGACTTAGAGTGAATTCACCAATAAAATATATTGGAAATGGACCTTTAGTATGTTAATGGACTTAGATTAAATACATCAATACAATGTTGGTTGACTTAGACTGAATACACCAATAAAATATATTGGAAATGGACCTTTAGTATGTTGGTGGACTTAGATTAAATACATCAATACAATAAATTGGAAATGGACATTTAATGTGTTGGTGGACACAGGGGTAATAGACCAGTATAATAAATTGGAAATGGACCTTTAATATGTTGATGGACTTAGATTAAATACATTAATACAATAAATTGGAAATGGACATTTAGTATGTTGGTTGACTTAGATTAAATACATCAATACAATACATTGGAAATGGACATTTAGTATGCTGGTGGACTTAGATTAAATTCATTAATACAATAAATTGGAAATGGACATTAAATATGTTGGTGGACACAATAGACCAATACAATACATTGGAAATGGACATTTAGTATGTTAGTGGACACAAGGGTAATAGACCAATACAATACATTGGAAATGGACATTTAGTATGTTGGTTGACTTAGAGTGAATTCACCAATAAAATATATTGGAAATGGACCTTTAATATGTTGGTGGACTTAGATTAAATACATCAATACAATAAATTGGAAATGGACATTTAATGTGTTGGTGGACACAGGGGTAATAGACCAGTATAATAAATTGGAAATGGACATTTAGTATGTTGGTGGACTTAGATTAAATACATTATTACAATAAATTGGAAATGGACATTTAGTATGTTGGTTGACTTAGAGTGAATTCACCAATAAAATATATTGGAAAAGGACCTTTAGTATGTTGGTTGACTTAGATTAAATACATCAATAGAATACATTTGAAATGGACATTTAGTATGTTGGTGGTCTTATTTTAAATACATCAATACAATACATTGGAAATGGACATTTAGTATGTTGGTGGATTTAGATTAAATTCATTAATACAATGAATTGGAAATGGACATTTAGTATGTTGGTTGACTTAGAGTGAATTCACCAATAAAATATATTGGAAATGGACATTTATTATGTTGGTGGACACAATAGACCAATACAATAAATTGGAACTGGACATTTAATGTGTTGGTGGACACAGGGGTAATAGACCAATATAATAAATTGGAAATGGACATTTAGTATGTTGGTGGACTTAGATTAAATACATTATTACAATAAATTGGAAATGGACCTTTAGTATGTTGGTGGACTTAGATTAAATACATCAATACAATAAATTGGAAATGGACATTTAATATGTTGGTGGACACTGGGGTAATAGACCAGTATAATAAATTGGAAATGGACCTTTAATATGTTGATGGACTTAGATTAAATACATTAAAACAATAAATTGGAAATGGACATTTAGTATGTTGGTTGACTTAGATTAAATACATCAATAGAATACATTGGAAATGGACATTTAGTATGTTGGTGGTCTTATTTTAAATACATCAATACAATACATTGGAAATGGACATTTAGTATGTTGGTGGACTTAGATTAAATTCATTAATACAATGAATTGGAAATGGACATTTAGTATGTTGGTTGACTTAGATTAAATACATCAATAGAATACATTGGAAATGGACATTTAGTATGTTGGTGGTCTTATTTTAAATACATCAATACAATACATTGGAAATGGACATTTAGTATGTTGGTGGACTTAGAGTGAATTCACCAATAAAATATATTGGAAATGGACATTTAGTATGTTGGTGGACACAATAGACCATTACAATAAATTGTAACTGGACATTTAATGTGTTGGTGGACACAGGGGTAATAGACCAATATAATAAATTGGAAATGGACATTTAGTATGTTGGTGGACTTAGATTAAATACATTATTACAATGAATTGGAAATGGACATTTAGTATGTTGGTTGACTTAGAGTGAATTCACCAATAAAATATATTGGAAATGGACATTTATTATGTTGGTGGACACAATAGACCAATACAATAAATTGGAACTGGACATTTAATGTGTTGGTGGACACAGGTGTAATAGACCAATATAATAAATTGGAAATGGACATTTAGTATGTTGGTGGACTTAGATTAAATACATTATTACAATAAATTGGAAATGGACATTTAGTATGTTGGTTGACTTAGAGTGAATTCACCAATAAAATATATTGGAAATGGACCTTAAGTATGTTGGTGGACTTAGATTAAATACATCAATACAATAAATTGGAAATGGACATTTAATATGTTGGTGGACACAGGGGTAATAGACCAGTATAATAAATTGGAAATGGACCTTTAATATGTTGATGGACTTAGATTAAATACATTAAAACAATAAATTGGAAATGGACATTTAGTATGTTAGTGGATACAAGGGTAATAGACCAATACAATAAATTGGAAATGGACATTTAGTATGTTGGTGGACACAATAGACCAATACAATAAATTGGAAATGGACCTTTAGTATGTTGGTGGACACAGGGGTGATAGACCAATATAATAAATTGGAAATAGACCTTTAGTATATTGATGGACTTAGAGTGAATACAACAATACAATGAATTTGAAATGGACATTTAGTATGTTACTGGACACAAGGGTAATAGACCATTATAATAAATTGGAAATGGACATTTAGTATGTTGGTGGACACAATAGACCAATACAATAAATTGGAACTGGACATTTAATGTGTTGGTGGACACAGGGGTAATAGACCAATATAATAAATTGGAAATGGACCTTTAATATGTTGATGGACTTAGATTAAATACATTAATACAATAAATTGGAAATGGATATTTAGTATGTTGGTTGACTTAGAGTGAATTCACCAATAAAATATATTGGAAATGGACCTTTAGTATGTTAATGGACTTAGATTAAATACATCAATACAACGTTGGTTGACTTAGACTGAATACACCAATAAAATATATTGGAAATGGACCTTTAGTATGTTGGTGGACTTAGATTAAATACATCAATACAATAAATTGGAAATGGACATTTAATGTGTTGGTGGACACAGGGGTAATAGACCAGTATAATAAATTGGAAATGGACCTTTAATATGTTGATGGACTTAGATTAAATACATTAATACAATAAATTGGAAATGGACATTTAGTATGTGGGTTGACTTAGATTAAATACATCAATACAATACATTGGAAATGGACATTTAGTATGCTGGTGGACTTAGATTAAATTCATTAATACAATAAATTGGAAATGGACATTAAATATGTTGGTGGACACAATAGACCAATACAATACATTGGAAATGGACATTTAGTATGTTAGTGGACACAAGGGTAATAGACCAATACAATAAATTGGAAATGGACATTTAGTATGTTGGTTGACTTAGAGTGAATTCACCAATAAAATATATTGGAAATGGACCTTTAGTATGTTGGTGGACTTAGATTAAATACATCAATACAATAAATTGGAAATGGACATTTAATGTGTTGGTGGACACAGGGGTAATAGACCAGTATAATAAATTGGAAATGGACATTTAGTATGTTGGTGGACTTAGATTAAATACATTATTACAATAAATTGGAAATGGACATTTAGTATGTTGGTTGACTTAGAGTGAATTCACCAATAAAATATATTGGAAAAGGACCTTTAGTATGTTGGTTGACTTAGATTAAATACATCAATAGAATACATTGGAAATGGACATTTAGTATGTTGGTGGTCTTATTTTAAATACATCAATACAATACATTGGAAATGGACATTTAGTATGTTGGTGGACTTAGAATAAATTCATTAATACAATGAATTGGAAATGGACATTTAGTATGTTGGTTGACTTAGATTAAATACATCAATAGAATACATTGGAAATGGACATTTAGTATGTTGGTGGTCTTATTTTAAATACATCAATACAATACATTGGAAATGGACATTTAGTATGTTGGTTGACTTAGAGTGAATTCACCAATTGGAAATGGACATTTAGTATGTTGGTGGACACAATAGACCATTACAATAAATTGGAACTGGACATTTAATGTGTTTGTGGACACAGGGGTAATAGACCAATATAATAAATTGGAAATGGACATTTAGTATGTTGGTGGACTTAGATTAAATACATTATTACAATGAATTGGAAATGGACATTTAGTATGTTGGTTGACTTAGAGTGAATTCACCAATAAAATATATTGGAAATGGACATTTAGTATGTTGGTGGACACAATAGACCAATACAATAAATTGGAACTGGACATTTAATGTGTTGGTGGACACAGGTGTAATAGACCAATATAATAAATTGGAAATGGACATTTAGTATGTTGGTGGACTTAGATTAAATACATTATTACAATAAATTGGAAATGGACATTTAGTATGTTGGTTGACTTAGAGTGAATTCACCAATAAAATATATTGGAAATGGACCTTAAGTATGTTGGTGGACTTAGATTAAATACATCAATACAATAAATTGGAAATGGACATTTAATATGTTGGTGGACACAGGGGTAATAGACCAGTATAATAAATTGGAAATGGACCTTTAATATGTTGATGGACTTAGATTAAATACATTAAAACAATAAATTGGAAATGGACATTTAGTATGTTGGTTGACTTAGATTAAATACATCAATAGAATACATTGGAAATGGACATTTAGTATGTTGGTGGTCTTATTTGAAATACATCAATACAATACATTGGAAATGGACATTTAGTATGTTGGTGGACTTAGATTAAATTCATTAATACAATTAATTGGAAATGGACATTTAGTATGTTGGTTGACTTAGATTAAATACATCAATAGAATACATTGGAAATGGACAATTAGTATGTTGGTGGTCTTATTTTAAATACATCAATACAATACATTGGAAATGGACATTTAGTATGTTGGTGGACTTAGATTAAATTCATTAATACAATGAATTGGAAATGGACATTTAGTATGTTGGTTGACTTAGATTAAATACATCAATACAATACATGGGAAATGGACATTTAGTATGTTGGTGGACACAGGAGTAATAGACCAATATAATAAATTGGAAATAGACCTTTAGTATATTGATGGACTTAGAGTGAATACAACAATACAATGAATTTGAAATAGACATTTAGTATGTAAGTGGACACAAGGGTAATAGACCAATACAATAAATTGGAAATGGACATTTAGTATGTTGGTGGACACAATAGACCAATACAATGAATTGGAACTGGACATTTAATGTGTTGGTGGACACAGGGGTAATAGACCAGTATAATAAATTGGAAATGGACCTTTAATATGTTGATGGACTTAGATTAAATACATTAATACAATAAATTGGAAATGGACATTTAGTATGTTGGTGGACACAATAGACCAATACAATAAATTGGAACTGGACATTTAATGTGTTGGTGGACACAGGGGTAATAGACCAATATAATAAATTGGAAATGGACATTTAGTATGTTGGTGGACTTAGATTAAATACATTAATACAAAAAATTGGAAATGGACCTTTAGTATGTTGGTGGACACAGGGGTAATAGACCAATATAATAAATTGGAAATAGACCTTTAGTATATTGATGGACTTAGAGTGAATACAACAATACAATGAATTTGAAATGGACATTTAGTATGTTAGTGGATACAAGGGTAATAGACCAATACAATAAATTGGAAATGGACATTTAGTATGTTGGTGGACACAATAGACCAATACAATAAATTGGAAATGGACCTTTAGTATGTTGGTGGACACAGGGGTAATAGACCAATATAATAAATTGGAAATAGACCTTTAGTATATTGATGGACTTAGAGTGAATACAACAATACAATGAATTTGAAATGGACATTTAGTATGTTACTGGACACAAGGGTAATAGACCATTATAATAAATTGGAAATGGACATTTAGTATGTTGGTGGACACAATAGACCAATACAATAAATTGGAACTGGACATTTAATGTGTTGGTGGACACAGGGGTAATAGACCAATATAATAAATTGGAAATGGACCTTTAATATGTTGATGGACTTAGATTAAATACATTAATACAATAAATTGGAAATGGATATTTAGTATGTTGGTTGACTTAGAGTGAATTCACCAATAAAATATATTGGAAATGGACCTTTAGTATGTTAATGGACTTAGATTAAATACATCAATACAACGTTGGTTGACTTAGACTGAATACACCAATAAAATATATTGGAAATGGACCTTTAGTATGTTGGTGGACTTAGATTAAATACATCAATACAATAAATTGGAAATGGACATTTAATGTGTTGGTGGACACAGGGGTAATAGACCAGTATAATAAATTGGAAATGGACCTTTAATATGTTGATGGACTTAGATTAAATACATTAATACAATAAATTGGAAATGGACATTTAGTATGTGGGTTGACTTAGATTAAATACATCAATACAATACATTGGAAATGGACATTTAGTATGCTGGTGGACTTAGATTAAATTCATTAATACAATAAATTGGAAATGGACATTAAATAGGTTGGTGGACACAATAGACCAATACAATACATTGGAAATGGACATTTAGTATGTTAGTGGACACAAGGGTAATAGACCAATACAATAAATTGGAAATGGACATTTAGTATGTTGGTTGACTTAGAGTGAATTCACCAATAAAATATATTGGAAATGGACCTTTAGTATGTTGGTGGACTTAGATTAAATACATCAATACAATAAATTGGAAATGGACATTTAATGTGTTGGTGGACACAGGGGTAATAGACCAGTATAATAAATTGGAAATGGACATTTAGTATGTTGGTGGACTTAGATTAAATACATTATTACAATAAATTGGAAATGGACATTTAGTATGTTGGTTGACTTAGAGTGAATTCACCAATAAAATATATTGGAAAAGGACCTTTAGTATGTTGGTTGACTTAGATTAAATACATCAATAGAATACATTGGAAATGGACATTTAGTATGTTGGTGGTCTTATTTTAAATACATCAATACAATACATTGGAAATGGACATTTAGTATGTTGGTGGACTTAGATTAAATTCATTAATACAATGAATTGGAAATGGACATTTAGTATGTTGGTTGACTTAGATTAAATACATCAATAGAATACATTGGAAATGGACATTTAGTATGTTGGTGGTCTTATTTTAAATACATCAATACAATACATTGGAAATGGACATTTAGTATGTTGGTTGACTTAGAGTGAATTCACCAATAAAATATATTGGAAATGGACATTTAGTATGTTGGTGGACACAATAGACCATTACAATAAATTGGAACTGGACATTTAATGTGTTTGTGGACACAGGGGTAATAGACCAATATAATAAATTGGAAATGGACATTTAGTATGTTGGTGGACTTAGATTAAATACATTATTACATTGAATTGGAAATGGACATTTAGTATGTTGGTTGACTTAGAGTGAATTCACCAATAAAATATATTGGAAATGGACCTTAAGTATGTTGGTGGACTTAGATTAAATACATCAATACAATAAATTGGAAATGGACATTTAATATGTTGGTGGACACAGGGGTAATAGACCAGTATAATAAATTGGAAATGGACCTTTAATATGTTGATGGACTTAGATTAAATACATTAAAACAATAAATTGGAAATGGACATTTAGTATGTTGGTTGACTTAGATTAAATACATCAATAGAATACATTGGAAATGGACATTTAGTATGTTGGTGGTCTTATTTGAAATACATCAATACAATACATTGGAAATGGACATTTAGTATGTTGGTGGACTTAGATTAAATTCATTAATACAATTAATTGGAAATGGACATTTAGTATGTTGGTTGACTTAGATTAAATACATCAATAGAATACATTGGAAATGGACATTTAGTATGTTGGTGGTCTTATTTTAAATACATCAATACAATACATTGGAAATGGACATTTAGTATGTTGGTGGACTTAGATTAAATTCATTAATACAATGAATTGGAAATGGACATTTAGTATGTTGGTTGACTTAGATTAAATACATCAATACAATACATGGGAAATGGACATTTAGTATGTTGGTGGACAAAGGAGTAATAGACCAATATAATAAATTGGAAATAGACCTTTAGTATATTGATGGACTTAGAGTGAATACAACAATACAATGAATTTGAAATAGACATTTAGTATGTTAGTGGACACAAGGGTAATAGACCAATACAATAAATTGGAAATGGACATTTAGTATGTTGGTGGACACAATAGACCAATACAATAAATTGGAACTGGACATTTAATGTGTTGGTGGACACAGGGGTAATAGACCAGTATAATAAATTGGAAATGGACCTTTAATATGTTGATGGACTTAGATTAAATACATTAATACAATAAATTGGAAATGGACATTTAGTATGTTGGTGGACACAATAGACCAATACAATAAATTGGAACTGGACATTTAATGTGTTGGTGGACACAGGGGTAATAGACCAATATAATAAATTGGAAATGGACATTTAGTATGTTGGTGGACTTAGATTAAATACATTAATACAAAAAATTGGAAATGGACCTTTAGTATGTTGGTGGACACAGGGGTAATAGACCAATATAATAAATTGGAAATAGACCTTTAGTATATTGATGGACTTAGAGTGAATACAACAATACAATGAATTTGAAATGGACATTTAGTATGTTAGTGGATACAAGGGTAATAGACCAATACAATAAATTGGAAATGGACATTTAGTATGTTGGTGGACACAATAGACCAATACAATAAATTGGAAATGGACCTTTAGTATGTTGGTGGACACAGGGGTAATAGACCAATATAATAAATTGGAAATAGTCCTTTAGTATATTGATGGACTTAGAGTGAATACAACAATACAATGAATTTGAAATGGACATTTAGTATGTTACTGGACACAAGGGTAATAGACCATTATAATAAATTGGAAATGGACATTTAGTATGTTGGTGGACACAATAGACCAATACAATAAATTGGAACTGGACATTTAATGTGTTGGTGGACACAGGGGTAATAGACCAATATAATAAATTGGAAATGGACCTTTAGTATGTTGATGGACTTAGATTAAATACATTAATACAATAAATTGGAAATGGATATTTAGTATGTTGGTTGACTTAGAGTGAATTCACCAATAAAATATATTGGAAATGGACCTTTAGTATGTTAATGGACTTAGATTAAATACATCAATACAACGTTGGTTGACTTAGACTGAATACACCAATAAAATATATTGGAAATGGACCTTTAGTATGTTGGTGGACTTAGATTAAATACATCAATACAATAAATTGGAAATGGACATTTAATGTGTTGGTGGACACAGGGGTAATAGACCAGTATAATAAATTGGAAATGGACCTTTAATATGTTGATGGACTTAGATTAAATACATTAATACAATAAATTGGAAATGGACATTTAGTATGTGGGTTGACTTAGATTAAATACATCAATACAATACATTGGAAATGGACATTTAGTATGCTGGTGGACTTAGATTAAATTCATTAATACAATAAATTGGAAATGGACATTAAATATGTTGGTGGACACAATAGACCAATACAATACATTGGAAATGGACATTTAGTATGTTAGTGGACACAAGGGTAATAGTCCAATACAATAAATTGGAAATGGACATTTAGTATGTTGGTTGACTTAGAGTGAATTCACCAATAAAATATATTGGAAATGGACCTTTAGTATGTTGGTGGACTTAGATTAAATACATCAATACAATAAATTGGAAATGGACATTTAATGTGTTGGTGGACACAGGGGTAATAGACCAGTATAATAAATTGGAAATGGACATTTAGTATGTTGGTGGACTTAGATTAAATACATTATTACAATAAATTGGAAATGGACATTTAGTATGTTGGTTGACTTAGAGTGAATTCACCAATAAAATATATTGGAAAAGGACCTTTAGTATGTTGGTTGACTTAGATTAAATACATCAATAGAATACATTGGAAATGGACATTTAGTATGTTGGTGGTCTTATTTTAAATACATCAATACAATACATTGGAAATGGACATTTAGTATGTTGGTGGACTTAGATTAAATTCATTAATACAATGAATTGGAAATGGACATTTAGTATGTTGGTTGACTTAGATTAAATACATCAATAGAATACATTGGAAATGGACATTTAGTATGTTGGTGGTCTTATTTTAAATACATCAATACAATACATTGGAAATGGACCTTTAGTATGTTGGTGGACTTAGATTAAATTCATTAATACAATGAATTGGAAATGGACATTTAGTATGTTGGTTGACTTAGATTAAGTACATCAATACAATACATGGGAAATGGACATTTAGTATGTTGGTGGACACAGGAGTAATAGACCAATATAATAAATTGGAAAAAGACCTTTAGTATATTGATGGACTTAGAGTGAATACAACAATACAATGAATTTGAAATAGACATTTAGTATGTTAGTAGACACAAGGGTAATAGACCAATACAATAAATTGGAAATGGACATTTAGTATGTTGGTGGACACAATAGACCAATACAATAAATTGGAACTGGACATTTAATGTGTTGGTGGACACAGGGGTAATAGACCAGTATAATAAATTGGAAATGGACCTTTAATATGTTGATGGACTTAGATTAAATACATTAATACAATAAATTGGAAATGGACATTTAGTATGTTGGTGGAAACAATAGACCAATACAATAAATTGGAACTGGACATTTAATGTGTTGGTGGACACAGGGGTAATAGACCAATATAATAAATTGGAAATGGACATTTAGTATGTTGGTTGACTTAGAGTGAATTCACCAATAAAATATATTGGAAATGGACATTTAGTATGTTGGTGGACACAATAGACCAATACAATAAATTGGAACTGGACATTTAATGTGTTGGTGGACACAGGGGTAATAGACCAATATAATAAATTGGAAATGGACATTTAGTATGTTGGTGGACTTAGATTAAATACATTATTACAATAAATTGGAAATGGACATTTAGTATGTTGGTTGACTTAGAGTGAATTCACCAATAAAATATATTGGAAATGGACCTTTAGTATGTTGGTGGACTTAGATTAAATACATCAATACAATAAATTGGAAATGGACATTTAATGTGTTGGTGGACACAGGGGTAATAGACCAGTATAATAAATTGGAAATGGACCTTTAATATGTTGATGGACTTAGATTAAATACATTAATACAATAAATTGGAAATGGACATTTAGTATGTTGGTTGACTTAGATTAAATACATCAATGGAATACATTGGAAATGGACATTTAGTATGTTGGTTGACTTAGATTAAATATATCAATACAATACATTGGAAATAGACATTTAGTATGTTGGTGGACTTAGATTAAATTCATTAATACAATGAATTGGAAATGGACATTTAGTATGTTGGTTGACTTAGATTAAATACATCAATAGAATACATTGGAAATGGACATTTAGTATGTTGGTGGTCTTATTTTAAATACATCAATACAATACATTGGAAATGGACATTTAGTATGTTGGTGGACTTAGATTAAATTCATTAATACAATGAATTGGAAATGGACATTTAGTATGTTGGTGGTCTTATTTTAAATACATCAATACAATACATTGGAAATGGACATTTAGTATGTTGGTGGACTTAGATTAAATTCATTAATACAATGAATTGGAAATGGACATTTAGTATGTTGGTTGACTTAGATTAAATACATCAATAGAATACATTGGAAATGGACATTTAGTATGTTGGTGGACACAGGGGTAATAGACCAATATAATAAATTGGAAATAGACCTTTTGTATATTGATGGACTTAGAGTGAATACATCAATACAATGAATTTGAAATGGACATTTAGTATGTTAGTGGACACAAGGGTAATAGACCAATACAATAAATTGGAAATGGACATTTAGTATGTTGGTGGACACAATAGACCAATACAATAAATTTGAAATGGACCTTTAGTATGTTGGTGGACACAGGGGTAATAGACCAATATAATAAATTGGAAATAGACCTTTAGTATATTGATGGACTTAGAGTGAATACAACAATACAATGAATTTGAAATGGACATTTAGTATGTTACTGGACACAAGGGTAATAGACCATTATAATAAATTGGAAATGGACATTTAGTATGTTGGTTGACTTAGAGTGAATTCACCAATAAAATATATTGGAAATGGACATTTAGTATGTTGGTGGACACAATAGACCAATATAATAAATTGGAAATGGACATTTAGTATGTTGGTGGACTTAGATTAAATACATTATTACAATAAATTGGAAATGGACATTTAGTATGTTGGTTGACTTAGAGTGAATTCACCAATAAAATATATTGGAAATGGACCTTTAGTATGTTGGTGGACTTAGATTAAATACATCAATACAATAAATTGGAAATGTACATTTAATGTGTTGGTGGACACAGGGGTAATAGACCAGTATAATAAATTGGAAATGGACCTTTAATATGTTGATGGACTTAGATTAAATACATTAATACAATAAATTGGAAATGGACATTTAGTATGTTGGTTGACTTAGATTAAATACATCAATAGAATACATTGGAAATGGACATTTAGTATGTTGGTGGTCTTATTTTAAATACATCAATACAATACATTGGAAATGGACATTTAGTATGTTGGTGGACTTAGATTAAATTCATTAATACAATGAATTGGAAATGGACATTTAGCATGTTGGTTGACTTAGATTAAATACATCAATAGAATACATTGGAAATGGACATTTAGTATGTTGGTGGTCTTATTTTAAATACATCAATACAATACATTGGAAATGGACATTTAGTATGTTGGTGGACTTAGATTAAATACATCAATACAATACATTGGAAATGGACATTTAGTATGCTGGTGGACTTAGATTAAATTCATTAATACAATAAATTGGAAATGGACATTAAATATGTTGGTGGACACAATAGACCAATACAATACATTGGAAATGGACATTTAGTATGTTAGTGGACACAAGGGTAATAGACCTATACAATAAATTGGAAATGGACTTTTAGTATGTTGGTGAACACAGGAGCAATAGAGCAATACAATAAAATGGAAATGGACATTTAGTATGTTGGTGGAAGGGTAATAGACCATTATAATAAATTGAACATGGACATTTAGTATGTTGGTGGACTTAGATTAAATACATTATTACAATAAATTGGAAATGGACATTTAGTATGTTGGTTGACTTAGAGTGAATTCACCAATAAAATATATTGGAAATGGACATTTAGTATGTTGGTGGACACAATAGACCAATACAATTAATTGGAACTGGACATTTAATGTGTTGGTGGACACAGGGGTAATAGACCAATATAATAAATTGGAAATGGACATTTAGTATGTTGGTGGACTTAGAGTGAATTCACCAATAAAATATATTGGAAATGGACCTTTAGTATGTTGGTGGACTTAGATTAAATACATCAATACAATAAATTGGAAATGGACATTTAATGTGTTGGTGGACACAGGGGTAATAGACCAGTATAATAAATTGGAAATGGACCTTTAATATGTTGATGGACTTAGATTAAATACATTAATACAATAAATTGGAAATGGACATTTAGTATGTTGATTGACTTAGATTAAATACATCAATAGAATACATTGGAAATGGACATTTAGTATGTTGGTGGTCTTATTTTAAATACATCAATACAATACATTGGAAATGGATATTTAGTATGTTGGTGGACTTAGATTAAATTCATTAATACAATGAATTGGAAATGGACATTTAGTATGTTGGTTGACTTAGATTAAATACATCAATACAATACATGGGAAATGGACATTTAGTATGTTGGTGGACACAGGGGTAATAGACCAATATAATAAATTGGAAATAGACCTTTAGTATATTGATGGACTTAGAGTGAATACATCAATAAAATGAATTTGAAATGGACATTTAGTATGTTAGTGGACAGAAGGGTAATAGACCAATACAATAAATTGGAAATGGACATTTAGTATGTTGTTGGGCGTAGGGTAATAGACCATTATAATAAATTGAAAATGACATTTAGTATGTTGGTGGACACAATAGACCAATACAATAAATTGGAAATGGATCTTTAGTATGTTGGTGGACACAGGGGTAATAGACCAATATAATAAATTGGAAATAGACCTTTAGTATATTGATGGACTTAGAGTGAATACAACAATACAATGAATTTGAAATGGACATTTAGTATGTTAGTGGACACAAGGGTAATAGACCAATACAATAAATTGGAAATGGACATTTAGTATGTTGGTGGACACAAAAGACCAATACAATAAATTGGAAATGGACCTTTAGTATGTTGGTGGACACTGGGGTAATAGACCAATATAATAAATTGGAAATAGACCTTTAGTATATTGATGGACTTAGAGTGAATACAACAATACAATGAATTTGAAATGGACATTTAGTATGTTACTGGACCCAAGGGTAATAGACCATTATAATAAATTGGAAATGGACATTTAGTATGTTGGTGGACACAATAGACCAATACAATAAATTGGAACTGGACATTTAATGTGTTGGTGGACACAGGGTTAATAGACCAATATAATAAATTGGAAATGGACCGTTAATATGTTGATGGACTTAGATTAAATACATTAATACAATAAATTGGAAATGGACATTTAGTATGTTGGTTGACTTAGAATGAATTCACCAATAAAATATATTGGAAATGGACCTTTAGTATGTTAATGGACTTAGATTAAATACATCAATACAACGTTGGTTGACTTAGACTGAATACACCAATAAAATATATTGGAAATGGACCTTTAGTATGTTGGTGGACTTAGATTAAATACATCAATACAATAAATTGGAAATGGACATTTAATGTGTTGGTGGACACAGGGGTAATAGACCAGTATAATAAATTGGAAATGGACCTTTAATATGTTGATGGACTTAGATTAAATACATTAATACAATAAATTGGAAATGGACATTTAGTATGTTGGTTGACTTAGAGTGAATTCACCAATAAAATAAATTGGAAATGGACCTTTAGTATGTTGGTGGACTTAGATTAAATACATTAATACAATGTTGGTTGACTTAGACTGAATACACCAATAAAATATATTGGAAATGGACATTTAGTATGTGGGTTGACTTAGATTAAATTCATTAATACAATGAATTGGAAATGGACATTTAGTATGTTGGTTGACTTAGATTAAATACATCAATACAATACATGGGAAATGGACATTTAGTATGTTGGTGGACACAGGGGTAATAGACCAATATAATAAATTGGAAATAGACCTTTAGTATATTGATGGACTTAGAGTGAATACATCAATAAAATGAATTTGAAATGGACATTTAGTATGTTAGTGGACAGAAGGGTAATAGACCAATACAATAAATTGGAAATGGACATTTAGTATGTTGTTGGGCGTAGGGTAATAGACCATTATAATAAATTGAAAATGACATTTAGTATGTTGGTGGACACAATAGACCAATACAATAAATTGGAAATGGATCTTTAGTATGTTGGTGGACACAGGGGTAATAGACCAATATAATAAATTGGAAATAGACCTTTAGTATATTGATGGACTTAGAGTGAATACAACAATACAATGAATTTGAAATGGACATTTAGTATGTTAGTGGACACAAGGGTAATAGACCAATACAATAAATTGGAAATGGACATTTAGTATGTTGGTGGACACAAAAGACCAATACAATAAATTGGAAATGGACCTTTAGTATGTTGGTGGACACTGGGGTAATAGACCAATATAATAAATTGGAAATAGACCTTTAGTATATTGATGGACTTAGAGTGAATACAACAATACAATGAATTTGAAATGGACATTTAGTATGTTACTGGACCCAAGGGTAATAGACCATTATAATAAATTGGAAATGGACATTTAGTATGTTGGTGGACACAATAGACCAATACAATAAATTGGAACTGGACATTTAATGTGTTGGTGGACACAGGGTTAATAGACCAATATAATAAATTGGAAATGGACCGTTAATATGTTGATGGACTTAGATTAAATACATTAATACAATAAATTGGAAATGGACATTTAGTATGTTGGTTGACTTAGAATGAATTCACCAATAAAATATATTGGAAATGGACCTTTAGTATGTTAATGGACTTAGATTAAATACATCAATACAACGTTGGTTGACTTAGACTGAATACACCAATAAAATATATTGGAAATGGACCTTTAGTATGTTGGTGGACTTAGATTAAATACATCAATACAATAAATTGGAAATGGACATTTAATGTGTTGGTGGACACAGGGGTAATAGACCAGTATAATAAATTGGAAATGGACCTTTAATATGTTGATGGACTTAGATTAAATACATTAATACAATAAATTGGAAATGGACATTTAGTATGTTGGTTGACTTAGAGTGAATTCACCAATAAAATAAATTGGAAATGGACCTTTAGTATGTTGGTGGACTTAGATTAAATACATTAATACAATGTTGGTTGACTTAGACTGAATACACCAATAAAATATATTGGAAATGGACATTTAGTATGTGGGTTGACTTAGATTAAATACATCAATACAATACATTGGAAATGGACATTTAGTATGTTGGTGGACACAATAGACCAATACAATAAATTGGAAATGGACCTTTAGTATATTGATGGACTTAGAGTGAATACAACAATACAATGAATTTGAAATGGACATTTAGTATGTTAGTGGACACAAGGGTAATAGACCATTATAATAAATTGGAAATGGACCTTTAGTATGTTGGTGGACACAGGGGTAATAGACCAATATAATAAATTGGAAATAGACCTTTAGTATATTGATGGACTTAGAGTGAATACAACAATACATTGAATTTGAAATGGACATTTAGTATGTTAGTGGACACAAGGGTAATAGACCAATACAATAAATTGGAAATGGACATTTAGTATGTTGGTGGACACAATAGACCAATACAATAAATTGGAACTGGACATTTAATGTGTTGGTGGACACAGGGGTAATAGACCAATATAATAAATTAGAAATGGACATTTAGTATGTTGGTGGACTTAGATTAAATACATTAATACAATAAATTGGAAATGGACATTTAGTTTGTTGGTTGACTTAGAGTGAATTCACCAATAAAATATATTGGAAATGGACCTTTAGTATGTTGGTGGACTTAGATTAAATACATCAATACAATGTTGGTTGACTTAGACTAAATACATCAATACAATAAATTGGAAATGGACATTTAGTATGTTGGTGGACTTAGATTAAATACATCAATACAATACATTGGAAATGGACATTTAGTATGCTGGTGGACTTAGATTAAATTCATTAATACAATAAATTGGAAATGGACATTAAATATGTTGGTGGACACAATAGACCAATACAATACATTGGAAATGGACATTTAGTATGTTAGTGGACACAAGGGTAATAGACCTATACAATAAATTGGAAATGGACTTTTAGTATGTTGGTGAATACAGGAGCAATAGACCGATACAATAAATTGGAAATGGACATTTAGTATGTTGGTGGAAGGGTAATAGACCATTATAATAAATTGAAAATGGACATTTAGTATGTTGGTGGACACAATAGACCTATACAATAAATTTGAAATGGACATTTAATATGTTGGTGGACACAATAGACCAATACAATAAATTGAAAATGGACCTTTAGTTTGTTGGTGGACACAGGGATAATAGACCATTATAATAAATTGAAAATGGACATTTAGTATGTTGGTGGACACAATAGACCATTATAACAAATTGAAAATGGACATTTAGTTTGTTGGTGGACACAATAGACCAATACAATAAATTTGAAATGGAAATTTAATATGTTGGTGGACACAATAGACCAATACAATAAATTGAAAATGGACCTTTAGTATGTTGGTGGACACAGGGATAATAGACCATTATTATAAATTGAAAATGGACATTTAGTATGTTGGTGGAAGGGTAATAGACCATTATAATAAATTGAAAATGGACATTTAATATGTTGGTGGACACAGTAGACCAATACAATAAATTGAAAATGGACCTTTAGTATGTTGGTGGACACAGGGATAATAGACCATTATAATAAATTGAAAATGGACATTTAGTATGTTGGTGGACACAATAGACCATTATAATAAATTGAAAATGGACATTTAGTATGTTGGTGGACACAATAGACCAATACAATAAATTTGAAATGGACATTTAATATGTTGGTGGACACAATAGACCAATACAATAAATTGAAAATGGACCTTTAGTATGTTGGTGGACACAGGGATAATAGACCATTATTATAAATTGAAAATGGACATTTAGTATGTTGGTGGAAGGCTAATAGACCATTATAATAAATTGAAAATGGACATTTAATATGTTGGTGGACACAGTAGACCAATACAATAAATTGAAAATGGACCTTTAGTATGTTGGTGGACACAGGGATAATAGACCATTATAATAAATTGAAAATGGACATTTAGCATGTTGGTGGACACAGGGATAATAGACCATTATAATAAATTTAAAATGGACATTTAGTATGTTGGTGGACACAATAGACCATTATAATAAATTGAAAATGGACATTTAGTATGTTGGTGGACACAATAGACCAATACAATAAATTTGAAATGGACATTTAATATGTTGGTGGACACAATAGACCAATACAATAAATTGAAAATGGACCTTTAGTATGTTGTTGGACACAGGGATAATAGACCATTATTATAAATTGAAAATGGACATTTAGTATGTTGGTGGAAGGGTAATAGACCATTATAATAAATTGAAAATGGACATTTAATATGTTGCTGGACACAGTAGACCAATACAATAAATTGAAAATGGACCTTTAGTATGTTGGTGGACACAGGGATAATAGACCATTATAATAAATTGAAAATGGACATTTAGCATGTTGGTGGACACAGGGGTAATAGACCAATACAATAAATTGGACCCACTGCCTCCCAGACACACACAGAGGGTCCTCAGACAACAGTGAGAAAGTGGTTCAATTTAGTGGGTAAATGGACAAGTAGCTGTGGTCAGCCCCATCCCCTACTGGACACACTCCAGGGTCCTGTGGTCCCCCAGGGACAAAGTCTTGTAATATAGCGGGAAGGTGGACAAATAGTGTGTTCATGGTCAGCCCCGCCCCCTCCGTGACACAACCCCGCGGTCCGTGCGCCCCCAGGGACAAACTCCTGTAATATAGTGGGAATGTGGACAAATAGTGTGTTCGTGGTCATCCCCGCCCCCTCCCGGACACGCCCCAGCTGTCGGCCAATCAAAGGCTCGCTTCCGTGGGCTTTTCCCCAAAATAGCTTGTAAGGGGCCGTTTAGAGGCTTCGTGGGTCGTTGGGGCGGTCCTTGGCACCCCGAGGGGGAAGTGACGCAATAAAGTGGCCATTTGGACCTATGGGGTTTTCGTGGTCAGCCCCCACCTTCCCCCAAAAAAGAGCCCACCTGCGGTTTATTTGACTGGGGAGGGAGCCCACTGCAATAAGCCTGAGTTGGGACGTGGTGGCGCCACCCAGCGGTCGGCTGCAGGACTGCATGTAAATGCTTTCCGTTTTTGAACGCTCGTAGCGCGGCCACCGTGGGGCGCAGACGCTCGGGGACGCCTCTGGTCGTCTTCGGGGGTCCCGCCGGTCGATGCGGAGCAGCGCTGTGCGTCGGCAAAAATCATCTAGGGGGCGTCGCGCAGCGTCCACGAACCAGCGTCCACGGAGCTACCGAATAAGCGCTCCGAGGACCTCCCGTCCTTACTACTTCCCTACTGTATGTTCAGGCTACGCCTTTTGTGGCAATTAAAAGCTCTCTTCATCCATGGGTGGCCTTGAACCATCAGACTATTGGTTAGAGAGAGACAGGTGAATAGCCACCATTTGGGTTATGAGGTGGCAATCAATAGCATGTGCCTCATACATGACAAGGAGAACAATATCTGTTAGTGGGGATTGTTAAACACATAAACAGCAGCACATAAGCACTGTGCTTATTTTTAGAGATTCTTCTTTGGAAGCATATACCTATTCTGGTACCTGTTACCTATTCTGAATTTGGTTCCAGAAATGTTGCCGTTCTCTTACCCTAACCCTTCTGTGCACTGTGTTATGACGCATTTGAGGATTTGTCAAGTCAGTCCATTGAATAGTTCAACCATAATGTCAGAACACTGGTGTAAGTAAAGAAATGCAAATGCATTAGCATTTTCTCTGCTCTCCTGATCAGTAATTTCTCATGCTTCTGTGTCGACCATTCTGGCTACCGAGGGAATACCGCTTTCAGGCAGAAACTGAAACAGGAAGCACCCACCCTCAGAACGATCCAGTGCTGGTCGGACCTATCAGATTCTACGCTACTAGACTGTTTTGATCACACGGACTGGGAGATGTTCCGGTCCGCCTCTGATGACGACATCGAGCTTTATGCTGATAGCGTAATGTGTTTCATCAGAAAGTGCGTAGAGGACATTGTTCCGACCAGAACGATATGGATCTATACGAATCAGAAACCATGGATCAATAGCGATGTTCGCGCGGCATTTAATGTGCGGACCTCCGCTTTTAATTCCTGGAAAGCGGAGGAGCATAAACAAGCCAGTTATGCCCTCCGAAATACTATCAGAACCGCAAAATGCCAGTACAGGAGCCAGATTGATGGACAGTTTAACATCACCAACTCTAGAAGCATGTTTCAGGGAATTAACATCATCACGGACTTTAAAGGGAATAAAAACTCCACCGTGAACACCGCTGCCTCTCTCCCGGATGAGCTAAAAACTTTTTATGCTCATTTTGAGGAAAATAACACCGCCCTCGCGGAGAGAGCTCTCGCGGCCGAAGCTACAGAGGTTAGTTCACTCTCAGTCTATGTAGCGGATGTAAGCCGATCCTTCCGACGGGTGAATATCCGCAAAGCCGCGGGCCCAGACGGCATTCCGGGCCGCGTCATCAGAGCGTGTGTGAACCAGCTGGCTGGTTTTTTTATGGACATTTTCAACCTTTCCCTCTCTTTGTCTGTAGTCCCCACATGCTTTAAAACGTCCACCATTGTGCCTGTTCCAAAGCAATCAAAAATAATTTGCTTAAATGACTGGCGTCCTGTTGCTTTGACCCCCATCATCAGCAAATGCTTTGAGAGCCTAAACAGAGATTACATCTGCTCTGTGCTGCCTCTCTCTCTTGACCCGTTGCAGTTTGCTTACCGCAACAACTGCTCCACTGATGATGCCATTGCATCTACAATACACACTGCTCTCTCCCACCTGGAAAAAAAGAACACTTATGTGAGAATGCTTTCTTTGTAGACTACAGCTCAGCATTCAACACCATAGTGCCCTCCAAGCTAGATGAGAAACTCCGGGCTCTGGGCTTAAACAGCTTGCTGTGCAGCTGGATCCTGGACTTCCTGTCAAGCAGACGCCAGGTGGTTAGAATAGGCAGCAACATCTCCGCATCACTGACCCTCAACACTGGAGCCCCACAGGGCTGTGTTCTCAGCCCACTACTGTATTCCTTGTACGCACATGACTGTGTGGCAACACATAGCTCCAATGCCATCATTAAGTTTGCTGATGACACGACGGTGGTAGGTCTGATCACTGACAATGATGAAACAGCCTACAGAGAGGAGGTGCACACTCTGACACACTGGTGTCAGGAGCGCAACCTCTCCCTCAACGTCAGTAAGACAAAGGAGCTTGTGGTGGACTTCAGAAGAAAAGACAAAGAACACAGTCCCATCACCATCAATGGAGCACCAGTGGAGAGAGTCAGCAGCTTCAAGTTCCTGGGTGTCCACATCACTGAGGAACTCACATGGTTCATCCACACTGAAGTCGTTGTGAAGAAGGCTCATCAGCGCCTCTTCTTCCTGAGACGGCTGAGGAAGTTTGGAATGAACTGCCACATCCTCACACGGTTCTACACCTGCACTGTAGAGAGAATCCTGACTGGCTGCATCTCCGCCTGGTATGGCAATAGCACCGCCAACAACCGCAAAGTACTGCAAAGGGTGGTGCGAACTGCCAGACACATCATCGGAGGTGAGCTTCCCTCCCTCCAGGAAATATATACAAGGCGGTGTGTGAAAAAAGCTCGGAGGATCATCAGAGACTCCAGCCACCCGAGCCATGGGCTGTTCTCACTGCTACCGTCAGGCAGGCGGTATTGCAGCATCAGGACCCGCACCAGCCGACTCCATGACAGCTTCATCCCCCAAGCAATCAGACTTCTGAACTCTTGATTTCCCACAATCAGAATACATCAGCACTGCACTTTATTACCCTCACTCTTATATCTCACACTGGACTGTCATAAATTATATTATTATTATTATATTATGTTCTCTCTTAGCAACTGACTATCAACCGACAGCCTGAATGTCAATACAGTATAATACTGTACATTCTATATATATATACTTTTTTTAATATATTTTTATTTTTTATTTTTATTGAATAATGTGTATCTATATAGTAAAAAACAAAAAAAAACAAAAAACAAAAACAAAAAACAGCGTATTGTATACTGTACAGTGTATGTTATTATTTGTATATTGTTGAGTGTAATTATGTGTATAACAGATGTTTAAATTGTGTTGTGTTAATTTGATGTTATTGTAAATTGGTAAATGTCTCATCAATGTCACGACTGCTATGTTGATTGGAACTGCACCCAAGAATTTCACACACCATTGCACTTGTGTATATGGCTGTGTGACAAAAAAGTGATTTGATTTGATTTGATTTGATTTGATAACCAATAATCTGGTGGTTCAAGGCCACCCATGGATGAAGAGAGCTTTTAATTGCCACAAAAGGCGTAGCCTGAACAAAGGGACGTCACATTATAGCAGGTGGAGCAGCGAAACCAACAAAGTGGAAGAAAATCTCATGCTAATGCATTTGCATTTTACTTACACCAATGTTCTGACATTTTGGTTGAACAATTCAATGGACTGAATTGACAAATCCTCAAGTGTGTCATAACACAGTGTACAGAAGGGTTAGGGTAAGAGAACGGCAAACTTTCTGGGAACTTATTCAGAAATTCAGAACAGGTAACAGGTCTCCAGCTTTCTGCTTCCATAGAAGTATCTCTAAAAATAAGCAAAGTGCTAAGGTGCTGCTGTTTATGTGTTTAAGAATCCCCCTAACCAATCTGTCACTCCAAGTCTCTTTTCAAACCTGTCACATATGAGACACATGGCACTGATTGTTGCATCATAATCCAGAAGTCGGCAACTTGTGTGTCTCTGTGGCGCAATTGTTTAGCTTGTTCGGCTGTTAACTGAAAGGATGGTAGTTTAACCCCACCCAGGGACGAAGAGAGCTTTTAATTGCCACAAAAGGCATAGCCTGAGCAAAGGGATGTCACATTATAGCAGGTGAAGCAGCAAAACCAACAAAGTGCAAGAAAATCTCATGCTAATGCATATGCATTTCTTTACTTAAACCAATGTTCTGACATTTTGGTTGAACAGTTCAATGGACTGACTTAACAAATCCTCAAATGTGTCATCACTCAGTGTATAGAAGGGTTAGGTTAAGAGAACGGCAACATTTCTGGAACCAAATTCAGAATAGGTAACAGGTCTCAGAATAGGTATCTGGTCTCAGAATAGGTATCTGCTTCCAAAGAATTATCTCTAAAAATAAGCAGAGTGCTTATGTGCTGCTGTTTATGTGTTTAACAATCCCCACTAACAGATATGTCTCTCCTTGTCATGTATGAGGCACATGCAATTGATTGCCACTTCATAACCCAAATGGTGGCTAGTCACCTGTCTTTCTATTGCAATTAAGTAGTGCATTTGGCTGTTAACCAAAACTCTGGTGGTTCAAGCCCACCCATGGAGGATGAGAGCTTTTAATTGCTACAAAAAGCGTAGCCTGAGCATTGGGACATCACCTTATTGCAGGTGGAGAAGTGAAACCAACAAAGTGGAAGAAAATCTCATTTGCATTTCTTTAAACATACCAATGTTCTGACATTTTGGTTGAACAATTACTGGACTGACTTGACAAATCCTCAAATGTGTCATCACAGAATTGTGAAATGACAAATGCCAGACAAACAAAAAAAAGTAAATCTTACGCATCCCTAGTCTTAAACTCAACTTTTCTTTGGAAGATCCTATTGTCAGACACCTGTGAATTGGGAGGGTTAATTTCAGGCATGTACTTTGAAGATTTACAAATAAATGATATCACACAGAAACAAAATCTGAAGGCCTGGCCAGCTCAGTTGGTATAGCATGGGACCCTTAATGTCAGGGTTGTGGGTTCTAGCACCATGTTGGGTGTAACTATTAGCTATTGTCACAGGTATGTGTAAATTCCATCTCCCATCCATGCAAAACACTCTCTAACTAGAGAGAAGGGCAACATTTCTGGTAACAAGTTCAGATTACTTAACAGGTCTCAGAATATGTATCTGCTTCCAAAGAATTATCTCTAAAAATAAGCAGAGTGCTTATGTGCTACTGTTTATGTGTTCAACAATCCCCACTAACCGATATGTCTCTCCTTGTCACATATGAGGCACATACCATTGATTGCCACCTCATAACCCAAATGGTGGCTATTCACCTGTCACTCTCTAACCAATAATCTGGTGGTTCAAGGCCACCCATGGATGAAGTGAGCTTTTAATTGCCAGAAAAGGCGTAGCCTGAGCAAAGGGACGTCACATTATAGCATGTGGAGCAGCGAAACCAACAAAGTGGATGAAAATCTCATGCTAATGCATTTGCATTTTACTTACACCAATGTTCTGACATTTTGGTTGAACAATTCAATGGACTGACTTGACAAATCCTCAAATGTGTCATAACACAGTGTACAGAAGGGTTAGGATAATTGAACGGCAACATTTCTGAAACCAAATTCAGA